>NW_010233839.1:15443-42544 GCF_000690775.1 Eurypyga helias
AGGCGGGTCTGCCTTGGAGCCAGGAAAGCTTCTAGCAGCTTTTCACAGGAACCATCCCTGCAGTCTTTTCATCCCACCCACCCCTCCGGCTACCCAAACCCAGCCACACAAACCCAGCCACACAAACCCAATACATCTGTGTATGTATTCAGCAAGAAAGCTTCAGGGAAGTTGTGATTCCTTCTATGGTGTTTGTTCTAGGCATAAACTGAAGTTGTGTTGCTGATACAAAGGCAAGTGGCTCAGCTTCCTTTCAGGGGAGAGGAATTCCTGGCACCACTTATGTTAGAATCTGAAGGGGTTGAGCAAATGACTCATAAAAGTTACTCTCAACTCACTAAGATACAATCTCACCGTAGACTGTGTGATGAAAATAATGCTAAATTTAATTAAACACACAACCCCAAGGGAAGAAAGAAAAAAAAAAAGGACCCAACACAAAACAAACAAACAAACAAACAAAACCCAAAAAACTCTAACTTCAGTGATTCCTTGAACTATCCCAAAAAAAGTCTTGGTCTAAGTAAGTTTGTGACCGTGCATTAATGTGATAAGGTTCATTCTTAACAGAGAAAATATATTGCAAAATACACCTGTTTTCCCCCTTGATTTAGAGGCACTGAAGTGTGCTGATTGGAGAGATTAAAGATGTCTTTGAACCATTTACAGCATAATTCAGTTCTCCGTTTCAGGTAGCTGGTTTCATAATGTTTAACCTCACGTTAGTTCTCAGAGTTAAACCCTGGTTTCCAAGGAGGTAGAAGAATGCAGTCAACTACAACATTTTGTGTCAAAAGCCCAAGGTTTTGTCAGTAAAGTGGTAGGAGGAGATGCAAGGCAACAACACGTAGTCTAAGGAAACGGGGGGCTGTGACGAACATGCAGGCTGTCTTTAGTGAAACCCTTCAATGCGAAAGAGGACATTGGCATTGTCTACTGTTCTGTATGAGCATTCCTAAACTTCTTGATATTGCAATAAGTTAACTCAGGAGAAACTACATTTATTGCCAGACTGGGCATAACCTAATATGTCAGTACTAATTGTCTTCACAAAATAGTTCACAGAAAGACTCCAATTAGGATCTGCACTGCACAGTATTGTACAATACCTGTGCCTCCTGATTTTTGCCCCTGGCTTAAAAGAGCTGCATTTGGGCAGAGTTAGCAGGTAATGTTTTGTAGGCACCTGGCAATGAGGTTGGCAGGGTCTTTGCAGTGTCTACCTAGAAGTTCTTATTTCTTGGTATAATTGCAAAGGCAGGTTTATACCTCCTGAGATCATGAGGTTTTGTGAGTGTGTTATAGAAGGTATTGAAGACATCTCTGCAAGCAGATTGAACACAAACACAATAGTTCTTAGTGCCATTTTATCCCTGCATAGAAAGCTGCAGTGACAAGAGCCTCCTGTGCACCTTCAAAACCAAGGTGGAGGATCTGTGTTTTCTTTTGTTGGACCTAAGGAGATTCAGCTGGAGGATGCCCTTGAAGTTATGCTGGAGAGGCAGGTGGTGACTAGATTTAGTGTTTTACAGAAGTGCTGTGGTGAGAATAGTCTACTTTTCTAACACATAATGTAGTGTTTGCCTGACCTCGGAAAGGTGAAGAAAAATGTAACACTTCTGAGCTGGGTTTGTGTACAGCTGAAACTTACTCTCCTTTGCTAGGGCCTTTGAGTTTTCAAGAGGTGAAGTAGCAATTGCTTTTTATGTCTCTGTTTGCGTACACATGTGTCTATCATAGAATGGTTTGGGTTGGAAGGGACCTTAAAGACCATCTAGTTCCCACCCCCCTGCCATGGGCAGGGACCCCTTCCACTAGACCAGGTTGCTCAAAGCCTCATCCGCCCTAGCCTTGAACACTTCCAGGGATGGGGCATCCACAGCTTCTCTGGGCAACCTGTGCCAGTGCTTCACCACCCTCTCTGTGAAGAAGAACTTCCTGATATCTAATCTAAACCTCCCCACTTTCGATTTAAACCCGTTCCCCCTTGTCCTATCACTACAGGCTCTTGTAAGAAGTCCCCCCCAGCTTCCTTGTTAGGGCCCTTCAGGTACTGGAAGGGGCTATAAGGTCTCCCTGGAGCCTTCTCTTCTCCAGGCTGAACAAGTCCAACTCTCTCAGCCTTTCGTCATAGGAGAAGAGCTCCAGCCCTCTGAGCATCTTTGTGGCCTCCTCACAGGTACACATGTATGAGTTCCAAGTTTGATTTTAACTAACACATCTCCTCTAATGTTACAGGTAAGTCGTTTTGCCCTGAGATGCTTGGCTGTTTTAACTTTATATGAATGTATATACCTTAAGGCAGAACGAGGTTTTGTCTAGCTGCATCACAAATGAACCACAACGCACAAGCTAACTTTTTAAGATCAGTTAATACAGTGTTAACAGCTCCTCTTGGAATATGAAGTGTAGTAATAGTATAATAGTATAAACACAGAGCTAGAAATGAAGTCTGAAAATAATTTTATTTGGAAACAGTTCTGGCCCATTATTTCCTATTGTTTTTGACTGTCCCAAGGGAGAGGGAGGGTGCTATTTTGCTTTCAGATTTTGAAGCATAATGACACGTTATAGGAATGTGGTGATGATTTACAAAGCTGGTTTATTTTTATTTCTGTTTGTCTAAGGCTTTAGTAATTTTTTTTTTCTCAGGCTTCTCTTGCTGTTGAACAGCTGCTTTGTCTTGAGCGTGCTGGTGTTGAACAGTCTCCCCAGAGTGGGGACTTGCAAGAACTGCAGAGTAGTTGCTTACATAAGCACTCCCTCAGGTACACGGCAGAAATGCACATGCCCGAAGTGCTACAATCTAAGTGTATTTTAAGGATGTGCATGTTCAAGGAGTGCACTGGTTTATAGATTACTACTTATGCAATCTATACTTCACCTCTTTCTGTAAGCCTTCAAATCCACAATCAATATAGATAAGTCCCACATTAAAAAGCTTACAGCTGTAAACTGCTTTAGGTAACAGGGAACATAGGGTACACTGGCTAGTACTGTCTCTAGGAACTTTAGCACTTAGTATAAAACACATCTCATACAGGTCTGCATTATTTGTGATCTGTGTTATGTAACGGGGTGTTAATATTACAAGTTCACAGGTTCACGTCCCTCACAGAAGTGTTTTCTGTGTGTTATGAGGTTTTATTACATAATAATGATATAGCTGAACTCCAGGTAGTTAGCCAGGGAGATTAAGTTATTTAATATTAACATTACTGTTTACTGAGTAATTGACTGGGTCTCCTCTCCATTCAGACAGCTGATTCAAACCCCAGCTTTCTATGATGTAGGCTAAGACAACTAACTTTTAGATAACTGTATTCAGGATCTCTGTCTGGAAGAGCTCTTACACTTGGGAGTTCAGTTCAGTTGTGCATGCATCAGTATTTATTGGAGGTGCCATAGGGTATCCCATCTGGTCTCCAAAAGGGCATGGATCCATGGTCAGTGTCTTGCACTGCAGTGAGCACATGTAGACTATCCTTAGACATAAGGTAGGGGCAACTAAACTGAGTTCTAAAATTTTTTTCCATCCTAAATAACTATCTCAAATACCAGCTGTTCTGTGACATGAACCTCTTGCTTTCTTTTTCTAGTCTTTTCCTGAAATCCTTCCTACCAGCCAAGAAGCTTTCCTGACTGATTTTTTATGTCTGTTCTGATATTCTAAATCCAGATTTGATTTTAGGATACTGAAATACTGAATACTACATTAGCTGAGCTTTGTTGCTATGATATTGCATCGCTACAAGTTCCATTGTTTCCATAGTCTTTACTGCCTAAATGTGTCCGATGTGACCTAGAAACCTCTGGTAACTGAGCTAACTAACAGATCTGAACAACCCAGGCCTTGCTGTGTTGTAAGGAATGATTGACTGCAGGGATCTAATGTTTCTGTAGACAGAGCTAACTGAACAGGCAGGCTTTAAATACAGGGCTATATTTTCCTGAGTTACACAAGCATAACATTCTATTGGAAGATGTATTTACAATGAAAAATGGCATGACTGTCCTTATGGTGTCATGAATCAGCACTGACTGGCAGTGATTTAACTTAGATTTCCCTTTTGAAAGAGGATCTTAGTGTGAAACTGCCAAATGCTTATTATCTATTATTTATTGTGTGGCAGCATCCAAAAGATCCAATCCAGAATGGATTCATTTGTAGTTTGCATGGTTATAAGAATATATACATAAAAAGGCAATGCTTGACTGAAACGGAATCTATTATTAAGTTCTGGATTTTAACAAATGTTAGTGGGCAGAAGCGTAAATGCATCTCAGTGGGAAGGAGCCCTGTGTTCTAGGGCTAAGCTGATGTTAGTGTGCTAGTGCGTATCAGAGTGTGCATTTTAAGTCAATCTGCTGACTGTCTCTGCCTACTGTACTTTGGTTTGCATCCTGGAGCAGTCTCAGAGTTAATGAACTGGTTTTCTCTTGGATGAAACACTGGCAGCAATGCTCCAGGAGCTCCCTAATATTCACCAGCCACAGATGGGCATTCTGTTCATGGAGAAATGATGAGAGCTAGTCCAAAGTGAATAAACAGTCGGCTAACCATGTCTGGGGTGTGTGGCAGGTCCTCAGGATCAAGTAGTTTTCATTACAAAGATAGGATGTAACTCCACAAAATGTTGTCATGGCTGATAGACAGTTACAGCAGTGCTTGATAAGATGTGAACTCACCTGAAACTAGTTTTGGGTAAGTAGCCTGAAGATTGAAGTTGGAGTGGAAGGCAGGAAGGTATAGTGAGTGTGAGAGGGGACTGTTTTCAAACACACTTTTTAATTCAGCAGTGCCTCCTTGTCCCAGATGAAGGCAGTGTTGTGGGTTCCAAGTAGTGTATGCAAGTTGGACTGAACCTTTCCCTGAAGAGCTCATGTCAGCTAAAAGAAGTTTATAAACAACTGAAATAATGCCTACAGAAAAAAAGAATTCTTCTTCTTGAGCTGGAGCTATATCCTTTCATGAAACAAGCATCTGCAGTTAACCAGTAGCCTCTGCTGTTTCCACAAGCAAATTAGACATTGATATTTTTGGGTGGGAAAGATCTTATGTATAGATTCAACATTAAATTAATGATGATTCCAATCCTAAATGTATTTTTACTGGATTCAAGCAAATTGATTTGCACATGAATAATATTCTGTGACACAATTACAATGCATTAATTGTATGTTCTGTTATTAGCAAAAATTATTAGCATAATAGGAAATTGTAGTTATGACTGAAGGCTTCCATCGACTATGGGTTTAGTCATCATATAAAAAAAGAATATCTGAGAATATCTGTGTTACACCTCTTCTCATAAAGTTTAATATTGTATCAAAACTAAAGTAATATTAGAGGGGACTTCATGGTCTTGCAATGTCAATTTTCTGCTCACAAGAAAATTATTAAAAGAAAGATATACTTTGTTTCATCTTAACCAATAGTAACTAATGACATAGAATAACAATGTTAAGGACACAAGCCTCCAGAGTATGGTAAAGTTTTGTTCAGTGTTTCTGGAGAAGCATATAACACTTGTTTCCACAGATGACTAAATGAAGGACCAACATTCTAGAAAAACAAGAACGAAAGTTTACAAAAGCAGCTGCTGCTGAATTCTGCTGGAACAGTGACATGAAATGAAATGTTAGAAATCTGTATTTGCTGTGAAATCTGGCTCTCAGACCTTAAAGAGATGACAGGGAGCAGTAGTTTTCTGTTGGTGTGTGGTTAGGTGAGCCAACAATTATTCATTGTACCTAAGTGCTGCTGCTACTCTGTGGTCCCTGGACCTACCTGGAATACACCCAGAGTCATTCTTGACCTTGCAGTGCTTGCAAAATCAGTAGAGGTCAGCCATGCCTTTGGCTTCTCCCATATAACATGAAAATGCAGTAATGGTGGGGACTGCTCCCTGTATGTGCCACAAATAAGGCTGGTGGTGTAGAGCAGTTTACACTTTACAGACATGTCCATGAGGAAATCTTTTAAGCATCCAGCTACATCAGTTCAATATTCTTTAATCTGTCAATCCTGTTCCACCATTAAGTTCCATAAACCACTTCCTCTTCAGGATGTGTCCTTACAGTTGAAGGAAGGATGTCTCGCCACTATCTGCTGTTGACAGCTAAATTAACCAGCTAGTTAACACTGTTCTCTCTGCCTTCTCTGAGGGGAAAAAGGCTAACTTTGTGTGTCTTCTGTAGTGTCTTACTTAAATGCTCTGAATTGCACAAGGAAGGACCTTCTTTCACTTGACTACAGGAAGTAGTAAAGTACAGAAGGACTCTAGATCAGCTAAATTAAGTGTGTAGTTTAGGTAATATGAACTATTTTATATGCTGATAATGCTGTACTCAATTATTTCAGATATCTACTGATTTAATGTAGACACACATTTTTTTTCATAATATTCAGTAGCTCCCTCTCCTACACAGAAAGATCTCTAACATCACCAGAGAAAGCTGATGTCTGCTAACTGAGCACTGAGTGACCCTGGAGCATTAAGAGAGCTAATCAGGAAGGTCCAAGGATGGGAAAATGGGGCAGCTAAAACTTCTGCTGTTGTAGAGATTCCCTAGAATCTGCTGAGGGACAATGGCAGAAACAGGTGTAAGTAGTTGGATCTACAAAAGAAGATTGTCAGATAACTTTGTTTAACAACAGTTGGTTTTAAGCCTTTTGGTCTTTCCAACTGTTAATAATCAAATTTAGTCAGAAGAAGCTGACTAAAAAAGGCCCACAGAAGGTGGTCTGTGACTGTTAAAGTTATTACTGAAGAATTACATGAAATCATTAGGGAAACATAAGATAAGGTGTATATTTACAAGTATGGGTAAAGAAACTGGTTTTACTCTCAACCAATGCTGAACCTAAGTGTTCCTGCTCACACGTTTGGCAGGGGGCAGACGTGTATCTGTAACAGACTGCTGGCCCCTGCTGTGGACAGCATCGCAAATGGTACAGCAAGGTTATTTGGAGATTGGGAAATCTAATCGAAAGGCCAGAATTATATTGGTTCAAGCTAATTACGGCATTGCAAAAATTCTTAAGACTGTCACGCAGGTCAAAAGTACAGACTAAATCAAACAATATACCTCTCTTCTGCTGCTACAGGGAAAAAAAGTTGCCAGCAATAAGGGAGGCAGATATTTTTTTTTTTTCCTTGCACTGGAGAGCAAAAAGAACACAAATAACCAACTTGCTGTGATATTGTCTTTATTTACTTGAGATAAACTCACCAGAGAATGTTACAGCTAAATAAGTTATCAAGCTTAGTAATTTTTTTTTTCTTGCCTTATGTTACCTATTTTTCAGATGCAACAATCTTTGGCAATGAGAGAGAGTTTGCTGAGACTAAATGTAGTAAATTGTGGAAGAGTGGAGGTTTAGGCATGAAGTTGATAGAGCAAATTATCTCCAGTATAACAGACTATTGGGAAATAATATCAGAATAATCAAGGACATGCTAGAAAAGATAAGAGAATCACTCTGATCCACATTTAACACTGTTAAATGGCAGAGTAATGTTAATGAAGCAGAAGTGGTTGTGCTAATAATTTGATTGCTACTTGGAAGGATGTCTATTGTGATTTGCAGATGTATGAAGACCCAGATAAGGGAAAAAATCCCCAAATCCTCCTATCCTGTAAACATAACCAAGCTTGGCATGATTTAGTGTGCAGGGAATTCTCCCTATTTCATGGAAATAATGATGAGAATGCATCTACACGTTGCAGTGAAGCACTGTGCAATTGCCAAGACAGTTTAAAATGTAATGAATGTAATCCTTCTATTTATCTGAGAAAGGACCAGTCACTGCAGAGGCTGTGCCTGCACCCCCATCCTCAATGCAGACAGACTGGCTCTGGAAAGGCTTCAACTAGCTGTAAGTAAATGGTGTCTACCTGACTATGGAAAGATGCCTCCTTGTTTTCTGGAAGCATTGTACCTACATTATGGTGGCTGGTCCTGTGCTACTTAGCCTTCCCAACAAAGCTAGTTAGTCTGGGAGCATGCTGTGAGGATGCTTCAGCATTGCTTCTGGTGCTGGGGCTGGTTCAGGAATGCATGCACCGCTCTGTTTTGTGCTGCGTAGACGTGCCTTGCGTAAAACTGCTGCTATAAGAAAGGCCAGGGCTGTCACAAGAAATAACCTTCAAAGTCGTATGACTTTGGCATCCCAAATAGCTACATGGTTTGGAGAAAGAAGCAATGCTTACTGAACTTGAGACGGGAGGACAGAAGCGGGTCAGACTCGGGAATTTTGCCTGAAAGGGCATCACCTTTGTCTGCACAGTGTTGACTGGGATGGATTAGAGCTCACCAGACAGTGCTGCAGCCAAGGTCTGGGGAGCCATCCCTGCTGTGACAGCTGTAAATTTGTATTTCAAGGTGATAAATAAAAAGCACTCGTGTGTCCAAATAATTCAAAAATCTTGTGTAAGGACTGCTGAATGAAGGGTCATATTCAGCAAGCATTATTTTCACCCCAAGCAATGCTATAGCTATGATGTTGTTTTGGACCAGTGTGCTTTGTCTATCAGCACTGCTACCTTTTTAGATTTCTAGATGTGTTTAGGGGATGTTTGGAGTGATGGTGTTTGTCTTCCCAAATAACCATTACATGTGATGGAGCCCTGGTTTCCTGGAGATGGCTGAACACCTGCCAGATGATGGGAAGTGCTGAATGAATTCCTTGTTTTGCTTTGCTTCTGTGGATGGCTTTGGCTTTCCCTATTTACCTGTCTTTATCTCAACCCACAAGTTGTTCTCAATTTTACTCTTTTGATTCTCTCCCCCATCCCACAGAGGAGACTGAGTAAGCAGCTCTGTGGTGCTTAGCTGCTGACTGGCTGCATATATCCATCCATTTGTGTTTTCATCTGCATGCAGAAATGCATTTATTACCTATTAATATATTTTACTCTGGATTTCTGGACCTTCTAATTAAAGAAGTATGAAGTAGTACCAAAATGTGAGATAGCATCATAAAGCAAAAGCCCCAAAGTATTACCCAAAATAGATTTGTGTGTGGTATGAAATAACTTTCCTTATAGTTGGAAGAGATGACTTTACCGTACCTACAGCTTTGGGGCAAACCCACTGCTGTAATCTGAAGGTATTTTATTTTTAGCTGTGTCACACTTTCTAGAAAGTTATTAGAGAAAGGTCAATGAAGCCACTGTGCAGCTTCAAAGAGAGGATCTTTCTGCAATGCATTGTGGAGGAGACAACGAAAGAAGTATTTGCAATCCAGCTTGGTAGTTCTAAGCACCACTGTATCGCTCATCAAAATGTTCAGTTGTGTTAAGGCCTCTCTAAGAGCGTGTGTTATTGCAAGAGAGTTTATAGAGCTAACAATAGCTAGTGTCAATGTACAGTACAGAACACTAAATCAATGAGAGGTGTTTTTGACTTCAGGTTTGCACATGTTCACAAAAGAGTTTGTTCACTTCAGTCTCAGCAGTTGGCTGAGAGATGTGTTAGCCTCCCAGTGAATGCATTCTCATTTCTTTGTTCTAGAACCTGTAGGTGTCTTGCTGACAGAGGATGCTATTGATTAAAATAACTGCATGTTTTTTTCTTTTTTTATTCTTTTCAAACACTGTAGGGGTAAATTATTGAGCTGGTATTCCCACTGAAAACCTTCAAATAATTCCAGTGTACTTCAACATATTACACCCTGTTCCTTTATCTAATATTTTGTTGTAATGAGAGAGGACACTATTACTGACGAAAATCATTGTTTGTTACTGAAAATTTGTAGCACTTTTAGCAGGACAGAGTTAAACTGAAGTTCCTTTATGTAATACCATATTTGGTACTGATGTCCCAAAAAGTCACCACTCCCTATTAAAAACTAATAGTGCAAAATGCAGAGGAAAAAAAAAAGCCTTTGAAAGATATAAGATAAAGATAAGTAATTTGGATAGCAAAACCCTGAACTTTTTGCCTTGGAAGTGCATGAAGAAAATAATCTTAATCCTTCCTCGAAAAAATTAAAAAAAAAAGTATTCTCCTGGTCTCTTTCTCTTACATGTGTGCTTATATGCAAAGATGACCACAAAGGATACTTAATGGGGTTAAATAATAATTTTATCTTGATGTACCATTTAAAACATCTCTACCTGCTGAGTTCCTGCTCACTCCTTCAGCCCCCTTTCCCAACAAGTGTGTGGCTTTGCACTATCCCAGCTGTACTTAGTGAGAATGGAAGGGATGCCAACAACTGAACTCCCTTCTTCCCTCCTTGCAGATGGGCAGGAGAGGGTGGTTGTTCTGAAGCCATCCCCGACACCATCTCGCTGCAGGGAGCGACTGGCTGGTGCTTAGAGAGGTGGTGGTGAGCAGGTTGAGGCAAGCAGGCGTTATCCCGTGAGCTGCGCAAGGATGATGAAACCAAGAAAGGAACCAGAAAAATGTTGAATTAGCGAGATTTGTCCAGGAGGGGAGTTGCCATCAAATTACCTTACAGCAGGGCATGCTAACTGGGTTGTGGTGAAAAAGGGAGCCTGATGCCAATATCTCACGCACATTTGTATTTGTGGATGACTTAAAATTGTTCACACCAGGGCCGGTACTGACCTCTCCGACTGCCGGAGGTGCTTCAGGAGGGTCAGTACGGTGCCAGGTGAGACACAGGGCTGTGCTTCCGCCTGAAACTCACAGGGCCGGCAGCCGCCTGCCCCATGCCGCCTGCCCCATGCCGCCGTCACTTTCCTCCTGCCTCTGCCCGGCACGGCCTTGTGCCTGGCGATCCCACAGCCAGCGATAACGGATTGTCGCTCCTCTGAGGGGCGAGGTAGTTGTGTTTGGATGGATTTTTTTTTTTTAAAACATCTTTTGGAGGCTTTGCTGGCGTGCTGTAGATTACGCCGTGCCGTTGCTAGGTGGCAATGTGTCTTCAGGAAAAGCGGGCAGCGGTGCTGTGTGGAAAGGGCCTTTGCCGTGGCCTGGCAGGGCCTCAGCAACGGGCCCCCCACACCGCCCCAGCCCTTGGACACCTCCCCACCGGTTGTGTAGTGGTTTTGGGGCAGCTGTATCAAACCAGATATATAAAAATAGGTTTCTAACTGTTCAAAACGTGTGGTTTGTTAATTTATTTATTTATTTTTATTATAGAATTGATTTTTTTGGGGTGGTGGGGGAAGGGAACCCAAATCCCTGCTCTGCCTGGAGTGAATCTAACACGCAGGGCATAACATGGGTGTAGGTGAAGGAGCCAGGGTGCTGGAGAGCCACCCTGCTACTGACACAGCCTCTTCGTGCCCGAGGTACCATGCATTGGGACAGTTGGGAGCTAACAGGAAAGGGCTTGCTGATAAACTTTGGTATGAAACTTTATACAAAGGCTTCAGAGGCTGGTAAATATTCTTAGGTTTTTAAAATTGAAATAGGAATGTGGTGCAAGATGTGAACCCAAGATGTCTCGAAATCTGCCTGCAACCTTTGTATGCTCAGGAGCACATTACCTCCGGAGTGCTTTTCCTTCTGGCTCTCTTCTTTGTAAGAAGGGCCTGTGTTACTTGGCTGAACATAAATTAAATTACCCTGTGCTAATTGATGTACTGGAGGTAACTTTTACTCAAGAGCAATACATAGTGCTGGGTTCAGAAAGCTTTGCTCTGTATCAACAAATGCCATTTGTTATAGATGGTATAACGCGTTCCAGCTTTATTAGTTCAGGGCAAGATGTGCCAAGGATACATCCAGTATTTTTATACTGGTAATTGAGAGTACAAGGCAAAATTCTTTTCATACATCTGATCCTGGTTGTTATTTACTCAGAAATGACAATTATTTTCAAGAGAATTAATTATGAGCTAGTCATAGAACTCTAGTTCATTGCAGCTGGCTCGCAGTGACTGATTCGAAAGTGGTAATTATTACAGGTTTGGAGAGAGAGCTGAAATGACCCAGATGGTTAGCCCAATTAAACTGATCCAAAATTCACCAGGAGTAGTACTAATCCTCTATTTCTACTGGGTACAGTATTGAATAAAGACGTGTGATAGTAGGGGACAGGTGTTAGTGAATCAGGTTGAGGCGACTGAGTGCTGTACCATAAAGGCATCCAGCCGTAAGCCAGCTGGATAGACTTCTGAAGCCCAGAGACTCTGATGGTGAAAAGGTGAGAGGTTAAAACACAGGCACTGAATGAAATAGACCCCTTCTGCCAGTTTATGGCTGAGCAAGTTTTGGCCCATACACTGTAAAGGAATAAAACAAACTAAGAAAATAATCTGAGGGGGAATGAGGGCAAGAAGAGCCCCATTCAGAGTTGAAGCGGTCTGGAGAATAATCAGGACAGAGTTCAAGCAATGCTTTGTTTTCTATCTTATCTGCAAGCATTATATTCCAACAAAAAAACAAGATTGTCTGGCAGTAGTCTTATATATGACTAGTTTTGGAGCACTTAATGTACTCTGGCACTAATAGCTGTACAAATGTGTTATTGGAAGCTGCTTCTCTATGATAAAAAGTAACACGTGACAGAAATGCTTAAAAGAAGTGAGGAAAAGCCCCCAAAAAAGTGTTGATGTGAAAGCATATTCATGACTGCTAAGTCTGCTAGTGTTGAGCGATTAGAATAATAGGTGAAAAAGAATGCAGGAAGGGGCCTTAAGATTGAAAAAAAATGAGGAAAGGAGCATAGGTGCTGCATGCTTTCTCCAGCTTCAAGTATGACATTAAGAAGCTTTTAAAGTTTGGCAAGTTGTTTCCAAAAAAATCAGGTACCTCATGGGAAAGAGCTGTAGTGGTTATCAGAGAATGCAGCAGCCAGGTGGCTATGAGGTTGTCGGTGTAATCCATGAGCTATAAGTAATGATTTGGTGGAAAAGCATGTCAAAATACTTGAGTGTTTACTGGAGGTGTATGCAGGTTCAGCCTGTGATCTCTTCTTAGCACTGCTAAATTACTTAATGGAGACAGTGAAGTGTGTTTCATCATCTTTGACATTTTTTTCAAATAGAAATTGAAACCAAAAAATGGCTCCATAATTAAAAAAATGTCTGTGTCAGTAGGGAATTGCAGATGTGTATAGAGACACCTAAGGCAAATCAGACCAAATCTTGGGAGCTACCCTTAATCCGTAAATATGATGCTAGAAGTACCTGCAATAGAAAATAAATGCTATGAACAGCAGGATTGATTGTCTCGAGAGGTGGCCATTGGATTAAGTGAGGTTCTCATTCCGGACAGTCCCATGTTCTAAAGTGACAGTTTCTGCACATTCCAGAGGAAACAACATAGGGGATCTGAATTAGCTGGTCTGACTGAGGGATAGGCAACAGACAGAGCAGTTTTAATTTGTGGAATTAATTAGTTTAGTGTTACCTGGTAACTATGATGCCCACGTGATGGAGAGATCACAAGAAAATGAAGAGACACAAAGACACCTTAAACATTTCTATTAAGCTTACATGTATATGTATATTTCTGGCATTCCAAATTACACATAAGCTGTGAGTTAACTGTTGTTCCGTTTGCATGGGAAGGTAAGACACAGTGAACTGTCCCCTTAGGAGTTTCTGGAACAAGCTGCTCATGTGTAACTACTTACGTTGATCAACATTGTGTTAGAAGTCTGACACCAAGTGAAGCTGATCTCTCTTTGCTTTGGATTTCTAAATTCTACAGTGTGCATAAGACAGTCACCTATGCAACATATGAAAGTATCATATCAGTCAGTCCTCTTTCACGAAGACTGAATTCCAGCATAGTACTGTCTCTTTGTAAAAACTTAATGTGATTTAGATGAGGGTGTCCAATAATTTGCAATATACTTACTATGTTTTAAACAATGAAATTGGACAGTCTTTCTTCAAATACACTAATCTCATCCTTGTCTCCTATATTTATTGCTGTAGAGCTTGGAAAAAATCAGCAATTGCCCTATGCTGTTAATTCCATTTATTTGTCTACACGTTTTACATTATAAATATTAAAAAGGGGTAATTACCTGAAAAGTCAAAGTTAACTGATCTTTGACAGACTGTAATGACTGAAATTAGCAGCTTGTCCACAGCGCTCTCCTTGAAATAAAAGCAGTTATAAAAGCATATTCCTAAGTTTGCCCAGGCACTGTACAAATATTTTAGAAAATAAGATCTTTGCTCCAAGAAATATCAGTTAAACAGATACTGAGCCAGCAAAGACACCAAATCAAATGGAAGAGATAGGGAAGGCCGTTAAGAGAAAGGATTAAGTTATTAATCTCTGAATGGCATTTCCATTACTGTGAAACTACTTGGAATGAAATGGGCAAATAGCTTTGTCTGAAGAAAAAATAGCTGCAGTGTGGTGGTGTCATTTGCTTAGGTTATTATGAGATGACTTTGATTTGGAGGAAGGGTGAAGAAGAGTAGGAAAGGAATATTAATCAGTGTTAGCAGCAAAACAGAAAGGACAGTATGTAGATGATACATGCGGAGGAGCAGACCCTGGGCAACGGACACTCACAGCTGGGCAGACTCAGTTGCCTTGAGTGGTGCTTTCTTTGCTCTCCCTCCAGTCATGCTGTGGATATAGCGAACAGTGGTTGCACAGTGCCACACGTAGCCTTCCAAAACCTCCCTCTCTCCTGGCTGGTGAGACTGGCAGCGCACTGCTCTGTTCTGAACTGACCGTGGGGGGAAAGAGGGATGGGTTCATTGAAATGCAAAGAAGGGCAGTCTGAGGCAGGCAATGCCCTCACAAGGCTCCTGCTTTTGATCAGATTGCATTATCACTGGTCACCTCAGCACGGAGTCTAGATTTCCACAGGATGGTTCAAAGATTGAGTGTTATGGGTAGTGGGAGAACTGAACACCAGTCAAGGGAATGTGACTGGAGATGTTCTGGGGATAATACAGTGGTTGGTGCTATGATCTTTTCTCTTTCCTGAGCCATTGTAAAAGAAACTAGTTTGGCTTCAATTGCCACAATGAAGTTTTATAAATATGAAGCAGGTAATAGTTTTAGAAACATATGGAAGCTTCCCAGCCTGAAAAAATTGCACCCTGATACCTTCTGTAGTGAGGAAGAACAATACCCTGTGGGTACAAAGGGAGGGGTTACTTGGAAATGCCATATTGCTTTTCAGAAACCCAAGTAGTGGTCTTGATATTGGGAAAGATGATCATAGAATCACAGAATGGTTTGGGTTGGAAGGGCCCTTAAAGACCATCTAGTTCCAACCCCCCTGCCATGCACAGGGACACCTTCCACTAGACCAGGTTGCTCAAAGCCTCATCCAGCCTGGCCTTGAACACTTCCAGGGATGGGGCATCCACAGCTTCTCTGGGCAACCTGTGCCAGTGCCTCCCCACCCTCTCCATGAAGAATTTCGTCCTGACATCTAATCTAACCCTTCCGCTTTCAGTTTAAACCCGTTACCCCTTGTCCTGTCACTACAGGCCCTTGTAAAAAGTCCCGTCCCGGCTTCCTTGTAGCCCCTTCAGGTACAGGTACATGGGTGGTCTCATTGCTCTTTTCACTGTAGGAAAACTGGAAGGGCTTGCTTTTGTTTAATTGTTTCTGGGTTTGGTTTTTTTTTTGTGTGTGGGTGGTGTGTGTTTGTTTGTTTGTTTAAGTAGCAGGGATTCAGTTACACAGAGGATGGAAATGTGTTTGATTTCCATAGTACTTCCCATTTCCTGGCTTTTGAACCAATTCTGTACCTGCACCCTATTCAAATGTGCATACTTGTCAGACAGGCTGAGATAGAAATATATCAGTTTCTCGCTGGGAAGCAGATATCATTGTACCAAACAGGTTCTTTTAAGTTCAGAGACACTGCTGTCTTGAGCCAAAGATATATTTAATTTTTTAAAGAATAAATGGTGTAAATTTGATCTAACTGTCAAGTGAAGCAATCAGCAGATCCTGCTGGCTCTGTGAGCCCGGCGGGAGAGCCAGGCCACAACAGATAGGACAGAAGTGGAGAAGGGTGATAGATGATTGGTTATTTGCTGCATGAATTGGAGACAACAGAGAGGGACAGTGAATTTCAGAGAGAAAGTATGTTATTCTCAGACTAGGAAAAAAAAAAGGGTGGGAGAGGAGAGGGATCTAAGTTATAGTCATGATACGCACACTTGCCATCACACAGCTTCCATATGACCCCATTCTGCAATTTAGGGGGAGCTTCTGGTAAGCACTGGTTGCTTCCTTAGGACCTGGAGCCAGAGTGGTCTGGTGGCTCACTATTACGGTCACTATTATAGTAAAAGTTGTTGAACTTTTTTTTTTTTTTTTTTTTAAATTTAGCTGCTACCTTGCAGCTGAACAATCTGTTCTACTAGGGTCAAAATAGTTTCATAACATCTTGTGTTTTTTTTACACCCCTAGTGAACAGAAAAAATACTGAAAGAAGCATAGAATAAAATGCTGAAAGGAATGTAGTAACGTACAACCTTATTTGTAAATTCTGTGTGCTACCATGAAGCACTGTCAAAAAGTATTTTTTATCTATAAATATAGATATACAGTTGCTCAGGTCATCCAAACCTAGCCAAACAGGAATACAAACTGACTTTTATTCCCATGGCTGTGCTATACTGCTTGGACAGCCTCTTGGAATTTCCAGTCTACATGTCAGTATAATTTTGTGCATATTCCGATTCTAAGCACCCTTCTTGTGCAGGAAATGTCCTGCCCTGTAATGCTGTCTTTACTAATCTTAATCTAAAGTTGTAATCCAAACATTGCAGCAGGAGAGACTCTTTTTACCCTGGACATACAAAATCGTGTTTTGGTACAGCATTTGCTTAGGGTCTCATTAAGGTATTTCAAGTGGGTAACCATGTATCTGGTCGAATTTTGACACCTAGATAATAAAGATATGCATTTAATATCTACGATGGGCAGAAATACCACATTAATTTTCATACTGTTGTGAATGAACAGAGCACATCTTTATTTGCTTATTACTACGCCAACTTTACGATTGGTCAACTTCAAAACAGGTATCTCAACACAGCATGAGGAAGGTGAAAGATACCTTTTTAGTTTAAATAGCCTTGTTCACCTTCAGAGGGAGAAGACAATGATTGTGTATGCTACACACACTGGTGGACTTGGTTTAGGAAAACAAGTTAGTCTATGATGTATTGTTTCGAAGGCAATGACCATCTCACCATCTGCAGAAGTACAGAACATGTAATCATAGTGCTAAAAGGCAACTTGTCAAGAATATAAGTATCTCTGCGCACTGAAGGTAAAACTGTGACTAGAAGCAGAGAACGTCGAGCCCCAGCACAGTTGCTCCAGGACTTTACTGTCTTCTTTCTTTAATCAGTGCTTCTGATCTAGATCTTTGTTGCTCTCCAGTGGTTCTTCCAAAATGTGCACATAACTTGATCAAATTGGATACCAGTGTTTAGTCTCCAAGCACCAAAGCACTGTGACTTTAATTTCTGTTATTGTGAAAAGGATGAATCACTCCAAATTTCCCATTAGAAATATTTACCTTTAGTTCTGTCTTGTTGCTCTGCATGTCTAGTTTAACTAGCTGCTACTAAAAATACGTTAACGTTAAACCTGAAAATCTCTTCTTATCCTTCCTATTGGTATGCTTGCCTTCTTTGGAACTTATCTATATAATGGAGTGAGACACCTATGTAATGCTTGCTCGCATTTTCAAGCAAATTCAGGACTCCCAACATTTTCAGTTTCCAATATACATTACTTATGTATGTATGCTGCAAAGCCTTTTCAGCTTCTGTGTGCCTGCTGATCTGTAGCCAGGTTGCTGGATTTTTTTTGCTGTGTTGTGACACCATAGCAGAATATCAGATTGTAGTGGTGTAATGTCATACATAATAAGATGAAAACATGTAGAACTTGGAGCTTTACTTAGCCAATATACTCACATCTTTAAACCCAAAGTTAATTTCTCTTCAGACAGCTGCTTCAATGATTAAAACATTTTGAATGCCCTTATAAGAACATCTAAAATTTTTTTTAAACTGACTTTTCAGAAGATTCACACCTTTATGAATCAAACATTTTGCACTCTGGAGCAGTAGATGAATAGGTTAGGTTCTTGATAGAAATGATTTAATAAGTTGGACTGGCAAGCGCTGAATCAGATAGGATTAAAAGAAGTCTTAAATAAGTCAACATACTCTTTCCTTTGTCACACCTCATGCTTGTTTTCTTCATTTACCTTTTCTCTATTCCAAGTTAAAATCTTCAGAACTACCAAGACATATAGAATCATTTTAGTGAGAGTGGACCTCAAGACTGACTAGAGCAGAGCGTGAATGAATCCTGCGTTTGGGTAACAGTTTCTTGCCTTTCTCACAGGGTGTGCTGTGCTAATTAATCAATCTTTTAATTGTGGCAAAAGCATAGGCATAAAAATATGTGGGTTTCTGTGAAAAAGAAGACAGTGACAATTTTATAGTTAAGTTGGTTTGAAAACTGTCATTTTCAGGTTTAGATATGAGAAAAAACCTCTACTATCTACCATATATTCAAAATTTTTGCAATATTTGCAAGTTCTCTCAGACCAGTTTTACATTGTTTGGAGTCCTCTTGCACACTCTGAAAAAATAATCACTGGATCTTCTTTCCAGTATAGGTTTTACCCATTTACAACCATTCTGTGACAGCTGTTATAGGTTCCCAGAGATTTATTCTCAGATTCCTTTTTATTTTTGCTTTGCTATCACTAACCATTTAAACTGCCTGCCTTTGACTTTTTTTCTAAGCAGTGAAAAACATTGATATCTTCATATGGTCAGAAAAACCTGGCAGATCAGTGTAAGTAGTATCCAAAGTGGCGCTCCGTCAAATACGTGTGTACGTATCTGTGTGTATGATATATATATTTAAGTGCATGCCCAAATGTTAAAACTGGGAAATCCTAGCCCCAGTGGTAAGTATTTATGATGAGCAGACCTAACAAAAGGTCCGTAAAGAAGGTACTGGAGAAAAAAACCCCAACACAACAAAAAATCCCCACAACAAAATCTGATGTTATTTGACATTGTTGACTAAAAGAAGTAGTATTGCTTGAGCCTATGCAGAGCATTGCCCCTCTGAAAAGAGACAAGGGTTTCAGAAATTGTAGGGGATGGCAAAACATTCCAAGTGGCAAGCAAAAGTAAAGCAGGGCACAGCTGGATATTAGGTGAAAGCAGGCTTCTCAACACTGGAGGTCGTTCAGGCTTTCACATGTTTCTTGTGTAGGAATGGTATCGCTTTCTACATAAATCCTGGGAAAGAGCCCCTGTAATGGTTAAATGGTCCAGAGAATAAACCTAGTTTGGGATTGAGGCAGCTTTTTTCTTTTTTTTTGGTTCAGTGGCTCAAATGAGAAAAGAAGTAGGCCACGTACTGTCTCACAACAGCCTAAAACATAAATTTTTCCCCTTGGTGAAAAAGTAAAAAACCCAGAATGATTTACTTTCTCTTAGAAAACAATTCTGACTGTTCTGATTAAATGTAACCAACTTCAAATGGGGAAACTGACGTTTTATATTTTGCAATCTTAAACCAGATGTTTTTAAATAGTATTAAATATTTCTTGGCTATAAAGATAATATTTATTTTGCGTGAATTCACAAGGGCAAAGTGTTTAAACCCTTCTCAGTTTGGTTACAGAAATGCAGAATTATCAAGTTTCAGTTGTTGTTTTTCAGGGCAATATCAGCCTACCAGACGTCAGTCAAAGAAAGAAAAAAATTATAGCATCTGAAAAAGGCCATTTAAAAACTATCAGTTCGGCCTGCCTACTGCTGTCATGGCAAATCCTCTGTTGCTTCAGTGAACTCCTCTTGGAGGGCTGTGTGCACTCATGTGAAATACCCATTAAAACCAAGGGTGAGTCTGCAGAGGCTCAGGAGTTTGCAAGTGTGGATTTTACTGCCGCATTATTGACTAAACTACCCCTCTAAGGTAGGTATGGGTAAAAAACAGATTGGTCTCTGAAAGCGCCCAAGGTCTCAAGATGCAAAAGGTCTCAATTCATGCTTTCACCTTATTAAGTAAGGAGTGTAATGCAGAATGAGTGACAGCAGAAATAATAGTCATGATGGAAAGATAAAATGTTGTGTCATGCTTCCTGTTAGCGTGAGTTAGCTCTCTTTAGAACACCAGCTTTACTCTTAATTTCTGATGCAGCCCTTTTCTGTATTAAGCAAGAAGAGATGCCAAATCTTTAGTTGACATTAGGAAGAAAATGATTGGTGCCCCTTCAGATGAGCAGGGTGATTGAAAGGATGATGCTGTAAAAATAACACCAATGTGTTTGCTCCCCTGACAGGCGAGTTGATGTTTTCATTGAGCAGCAAAGAGAGGGTGAGCAAATGGTTAACATTAATGGGATGGGAAAACTATGCATCTAAGTAGAGGTCTGTACAAAATGGCTGCCTGCAGCCTTAACTGTTAATTAGCTCCAATACTGATTCAGCAACCAGAGCCGTGTTTCGTGTGACCTCAGTGGTATGGCATCTGGGCAATTATCTTTGGGATAATGAGCCCCTTCATCCATAGCAGAACAACAACATCTCACTTGGCTTCTGAAAGATCAGAGCCAATCTGCTGCTCATCAGGGTGCCTGCCCTCCCCTTTGTATCACACCTTATTTCAAACCTAACCTTTCACATCCTACATTAATTGGTTTTTAGATTAAAAATGAATGAATCAATTTTAACAGCAATGGGGGTGGGGGTGGTAATAAGCACAAAGTATCACCCAAGCAGTAATTTGGGTCTTAAATATTCCTATCTGAGTTTTGAAAAGGAAAGAGGAACATCATTCCAGATCACTGTCTACAAGCTATCGTAATCTTTGTCATCTATGAAGAACCGTAATTAACAGAAAGTACGGTCCTTCTTCCTCAACAGTACAGTTTTAATGAAAATAATTCTTACTAGCTATTCCCTTAATGTACAAAAATTGCAGAAACAGCCTCCAAAAGACTGTACCTTTTTCTTATCTTTTTGTATTCCACATCGTGGTGTAGAGCAAAGCTTTTAAAACATTTGACGCTTCACAGAGGTTTCTCTCTTATTTTAGTTCATCCTTAAAGGGCAGTGTGAAGACTTGCTTGATTCCACTGAAATAATTGAACATGTCATGGCTAAATTTCTGTAAGACTACTCTTTCATGTTTATTGATGAGCTACGAAGCTTTTCCCCTTGCTTTGAAGAGTGCTTAGGAAGGTATGTCGCAATTTCACAAGGTGTGGCAATCAGTGCAGGAACATGACGAGAATTGCTAATGCTTCAAATTGCTTTGTTTCAACAAAGTATAAATAGGAGATGCTTACAGAAGCTCGAATTCTGTCTCCATTCTCCAGATTTTGAAGAGTCTGTGGTTTCACCTTTTCTCCCCAACTTGTTCATTACAGTTAGGCTTCTTCTGCAGACTTTTAATTAAACTGAAAGACAGAGAATTATGGTTTAATTTTCCTCATGGTCTGAGGCAAGGGCGCTTCTTCCAGCTGAGAGTAGTTACTGAGTTTCCTTGAAATGGCAGCTAGAAAGGTAACCATTACCTAATATAGAGCAGCAACATCAAAATTTGTTCTGCTGTCTTCCTTTTTTTAATATAAGCTAAAACAAATCATCACGTTGTGAGACCTACAGAACACATCTTTGATGGCTCTGAAAATGTTTTCCTTGTTTAGATTCACTTGCTATCTCAAATTTGCTTTCATGTTCATTCAGCTGGAACTCTATGGTTTTCCATGTCTTTGAACTGTTGGTTTCATAACTCTTGTTTTTCTTTCCTTTGGATCAAACTAATCAAATACAAGTAATTAATTTACATTGTAACCTGCAGAATTCTCATTATAATTTATTACGTTATGGAGCTTAAATTACACGGGTAATTTATAGGCAAGGTGTTCACCCTCAGAAGTTAGCTCTGTCAGAGTCATTCCACACCTCAACTTTGACTGTTTTGCATGGTATGTTGTGAGGGATGACAGCAATGTTTTGGGAAAGGAATATGTCACACTGGATTCCCTATGCCTCATCAGCTGTCGCTGATGCCTTCTGATGGCTCTTTCTCTCAGAACCTGTCTCTTTTTATTGTGGATACCTAGTGAATGTAGCTTCTGTTGCTGTGCCTAAATAGCCATTTGCCTATGTTAATTATCATCTGTGCAGTTCCCCTATTGATCCATTCCTGTGTTGTGTTTGCCCTTTCCAGTGCTGTCACAGCTTTGATGAGGAAAAATAGAAAAGGTACCTATTGTTCCTTACAAACACTCTTCCTTTTCAGTGAATAGGCTCTTTTGCCATGAAAATCCCCCTTATGAATCTTTATGAGACATCACGAATGTGCAGAGTGCAAATATGAGGGAGCACAGTTCAATCAGCAAAGGTTAATGAAGACAGCCTATTAGTATCCTGCTGGGTTTGTTGCTGAATGCATTGCAGTAATGCCTAGAGGCTTTGCTCTCAAGGGAGCCCCAGTACAGTAAGGCAGGGCACACACCAAATGTGGACAGAGAAGTAGAGTATGCTTGTAAGTTCATAGACAAGGCTGACAACATGAGTGTAAGAGATAATTGACTTAAAAATAAAATTTAAACAACACGCAATGTCCGTTCACAAGGCTCCCTAGCTCCTACTTTGCTAAGGTGCTACAGAAATGGATAAGTTATAAAGCACATGGCTTGAAAAGGAAAGCAGAGGAAATTCTGTGAATCAGTAAAAATGTGATGCAAAAGAATGTCTAAGACTCTTCTTAACAGTTGGTGATGTACTTTCCACTGTGGCTCTCCCAGTCAAACCAGTGCTATTCTAAATTTACAGAGGGAGACTATAGATGAAATTTCTTCTTGTAAAAGTGAATGGGAGTGGTTGGCTAAGGCTTATGCTCGATGTAAGGGGTGGCAGAAGATATATGTCTGATTTGCAAAATGAATTCCCAACTCCTGCACCACAGTTCTACAACAAAAGTGTCATTTTTCCTTGCATTCTGTGTTATTATAAATCCAAGTGCAGTGTCTCATATGAAACAGGAAAATCTTCAGTACAGTTATTTACCAGTTTTATACTTCTTCTGAATATTCAAAGCATTATCTATCTGTAGCCAAATGCTTTCTTTTGTAAATTTGAGCTAGCTGTTGTGCATTCAGGGTTTGACTAAAATCTTTCAAAGCAATGACTTGGGGGCTGGCCTATTCCTCCCCCCCTCCACTAGTTTTCCTTTAAATTTGTCTTGGAAAATATTTTGTTGCATGATTCGTCGCGTTCTCTGCTTCTTTCATAACCAGTACGTTACTGTGTGGTTTTTTTCACATTGAATAGAAATGTGCTTAGCAATTGCTATATTTTCTTATTCCCTTTCTTTGCTAGTTCTTAGCTTGTAAAACATCGTTTGCTCTTTTTAAAAACCTAGTTAGGTTACATTACATGCATGGGTATAAATTGTAAAAGACATCTCTTAGCCTAGAGCTTTCTATTTGTTTCTCACTTTAAATGATCTTGTGCTCCTGTGGTATTGTGGAAGAAGAAATGATGGCTAGTGCTAACAGGGAGACTTACAGAATGCTGATGCCAGAAATGTGTTCCCAGCTCTGTTGCTTGCTTGTTCTGAGACCTCTGTGATGTGCTGCCATACTTCACTGAACGTTTCCAACCCAGGCTCTAAAATTTACTCTCTCCAGTCACCTATGGATAACCTGCCAGTGTTGATTTTCAGAGCTACTGAATACACGCAGTTCACTCACACTTTAAATAATTGCAGGCCTTCATTGCTTCCAGAAAACGAAGTTGTTTCCCCTAATGCCAAGCTATGGATATAGACTTCTCATGTTGTGCATACATTTGAGTTCAAAGGTCATCCCCCATAGTTCTTTAAAGTGTCTCGCCCTCATGCATTTTTTGCCTGCATTTTTTTTTTTCACCCAGAGCTCATGATTTTGCCTCAGATAACTTAGGTTATTATAAATGGTACATCTTATATTGATAGGGAAAAAATAAAAATAGACACTCTAGATAAGTCAGGCTGAAGTACTTCCCTCCTCCTTCTGTGATTATCAGGGGAAAGTGCTGCTCCTTGCTGCCAGGCCAAGTAGCAGACTTTGGGGGGTAGGTCAAGTCATCCGAAGGTCATTAAAGCCCAGGGTCTGGCTGCATTAGTGCACCAGTCTGGTAAGGGATGCTAGTGACCACAGCACAGCAGCCAGAATTACTCAAAGTATTCCAGTCATTGCAGATGGGCACATTTGAGGACAAAAACCTGCTTTTGATTCTATGGGTTGTTTGTGATCTGGAATAGGAAGGCTGTTTAGGTACTGAAGTTATTTCTGAGGTGTGAGCTAGAGAGTAAGCTGCTTGCTGATAGCAAATGACATCTGTATTGTCTGTCAGAGGCCTTCCAGGTTCTCCATCCTGGTTTTGAATTCCAAGGGCAAGTCTCTTTTCGGAGCTGACTGGCAACCCGTGCTATTTTAAACAAGTCCTTTATTTCTGTGAGTGCTGACATATGCAGAGTGAAATATTAGCATTTTATAACATTGTGGAGTGTTGCCAACTCAGGAGCTCCAGCCTCATGAGTCAAGCACCCATATTATGAAACCCAAAGTACTAAGTTTGTTAAATTTGCATTGCTATTGAAACTTGAAGTGTTTGAGTTTCCAGGCCTCTCTGTGTTATGACAAAAAGGGCTAGAAACACCCTGCTCAAAGAGCCAAAGGAAAATCAGGGGTTCTTCAGCAGCTGATCTCCTTCAGCTGCAGCGAGAGTAATAAAAATACCAAATGTACACGGCCTGGTCACTCTGAAGATACCGTATCTTGCTGCAGGAGAGAGCTGTTTGAAGGAAGTCTTTTTTATTATGGTGCCAGTATTCTGGAGTCTGAAGATAGCCTACTCACATTACAGCAGTCTCCTGCCAAGCTGTATAAAATGGAGAGTTTGTGCCACATGGCTTAAATGTGGGGCATTACCAAATGTTGTTGCGGAACTATTGATAGGAAAACGTATCTCCTCCCTCTTGAGACGTTCCTTGAAACGATAGCAGAGCCGAGAGGAACAGTTTGAGATATGTGTTTAATCTAGCAAAAAATCCTGTAATTTGCAATATCTCTTTCTATGACATAGTGTAACAACGATTTTAAATGCTTGTGGCTATGCATGCTTTGACATGAGATTAGCGTTACTCTTGTAACATATTCTAGTTATATCAGGATGTGCTTAAAAAGCATGTTAAGAACAATATAAGCCATTCATGTAAATATTTCTCTTTCCTGTGAATGACTTTAAGCATAGGAAGTTCTGATATTTGAGAGATAACAAATGCATTTAGAAATACACTACTCAAGTCAATGGTTTGTGAAGGATGTTAACATAAGCTAATGCCATCTGGAAACCAACGATTAGATGAAGAAGGAGAAAATAAAAATTGGTGTGGCATAACTTTATTAGATGTTATTTGCCCGTGACTAGAAGTCTAAGCTGTATCCTGAGTTTACTGAAAAGTCACTTTTATTTAAATTTAAAGTGAACATTTACTGAATATTATAAAATTCAGTAAACCTTTTCTACTTAAGAAATCACGTGCAACTTCATGAATTTAGCAGGCTTGAAAGTTGCTCTCTTTTGAGGCAAGTTGCAGCTATGTGGAACAATAAATGTAATGATGGCCGTAGTTTTTCAAATTAGTTCTTTCTGTATCCTCCTCTTTGATCCATGGTGTCAAAGAAGGTTGAATAGCTTTTCACTACTCCCTTTCCATGCAGTGGAGATATGCAATACTTCAGTTTTTAAGACTTATCAACCTGTAGAAGTTTAAGAACTCATTGTTCCATACCTTGACTATTCAGTAACTCCAGTTCAGCTGGTGCACTTCAAACCACAGGGTTTTTTTTGTCTGTGTGGAGTGTTGATCTTTGCTGAACGTTATGTTAGTCAGATCTGATACCATTTACAGTACAGTCAAGCTCTAGCAAAAGACCACCAGGTTTTACATATAAGTTTTGTTTGTTTTCAGAGACCAGACAGACTTGGGCTTGTGACTATGTAATGCACTGCTGGATGTTTCTTGTGTGACCTCATGTTCTCTAGTCAAGCATTTCAAATGAATACTTTAAAAACCAGCTATAACATATCCACATGGTTCCTATAAATCTAACTGGATATAATACAAAATAATATATGTGTGCAAGAGCATGAGTTATGATGCCTATGGGAACCATAACTTTGCATTTTCTGACTTCTGGGCGTTGGGTTTTAAATTCCTAATCATACTAGCATCAGTATACTTTAATGTAGCAAATATTTTTCCTGGCCTTTGCTCATTTTCTTTCCAGACACCACCACCAGTTTCACTGTTTTTTTTGGTGGGGGAAAATAAACAAAACTCTTAGTATATGCCTAGGTATCAGCTGATTCTTGCTCTACTTGACTTAACAAATCCAAGTCATGCTTCAGACAAAATAAGCCTCAGTATTTTGTTTAGTTTGCACAGCAGGATAAAGGAGAAGGTAAGAGAGCTATTCAGCTGAGGGTGCTTGTTAAACAGTGGGGAATGCAGAAACTTCAGAATAAAACAAATCATGCTTGCAGGCAGAAAACTTGAAAAAATGAGTTCAACTAGGGCACAGCTGCTTCTGCTTAGCACAGAGGGGATTTCACAGTGCTGTAACAGCAACTTAAAGGTTAATGCAGACCTGAAAATGAGGGGCTGTTTCAAACTTAACATGGCTTCCTCTCTGTGAATGTATTAGTGGCAATTCTGAACAGTAATTGTGTCAGCAGTGAGAAAGCTCTGTTGTTCTCAAAGGCTCTGTCTGAAATGCATTTAAAATTAAGAATCTGATGAGAAGATGGTGGGCCAGGACTAGAATACTGCTTCTGGAAGAGTATGGAGTTTTGAACTTGATACTGATGAACATGTTTCTTTGTTTACTTCCTTGGGTTAAAATGAAAAAAGTTTGGTTTGAAACTATGGTGATGGGGAGAAATATCTTCTTCCTTTGTGAAGCCCTTAACAGTCTCTAAACCATTAGTGTAGGCTTATAAAAGAGAGACATTAAAAAATGAGCAGTTACTGCCTGACCCCTTTGGTTTATGAAATACTGGTGAAGGCAGCTGTAGAAATTATCATTCTGGCTGTCGTCGTTTAACCCTGGCTAGCAAAATAACATGAAGCC
>NW_010233840.1:0-22645 GCF_000690775.1 Eurypyga helias
TCTCCAGCTGGATTTAGCTCCAGAAAAAAAAATGAGAAAGCTGAAAACTGTAATGTAATTGTAGGGCTTTTCTGTACCACAATTGCTATCAACAGATAGTAAAAAAGATTTAAATAAATAAATTAATTAGTTGTGTAGCAAAAATAATATTCCTAGCTATTGGCCTCATCACAAGCCAGTGAACTGAATGAAGGGTTTGGGACTGAGCCTTCCTGTGTGGTTTTTACAGCTGCTGAGGTATAAGATGGGTGAATAAATCTGGGAGCTGTATCAGTTTCTTGAGGAGGAATGGGAAAAGATGAATCCTTATTTTAGAGAAGAGAAAGATATTCATTGTTATGAAGGGACAAGAGTCATAGTTGCATGTGAGATGGTATGTCAGAAAAATACTTAACAGCTACTGTAGGTACAGATGTGGAAGTGGACTAGTGCAAATGGCAAAGTTGTGTTGGTCTGAATTAAATTAATCCAGAGTTTCTTCTGCAGGTCTCAGTGTTTTAGCTCTGTAAAACATGCAGTGTAGTAGGACAGAGGTTCTGTGATAAGTAATATCTTCTTTGTTGTGATACAGTAGCAAAGCACATAATGATAAATACGGTTGGCTCAAGTCTCAATTAGAATTTATTCCTAAATTTCATTCTTTTTTACACTCAAAATTTTGCTATGGGCAGACAGAACACATTATACACAGATGCAAGGATTTAGTAATTAAGTTTAATATTTTATGAGTATAATTAAAATGCAGTGCAGTTGTTATTAGTCCAGTTACAATGATACTAACCCTCATAGCCCACTTGCATTACTACAGAAAAGCTATACACAATGTGAACTTGCTATACACAGTGGAGAGTTACTCAGGAGGTACATGAGTTTGCTAGATGGTTAACACATACTGTATTCACAGAACTAAGCTGGAGCAAGTTAGGCAAAAGTCAGTTTGACTGATGGCTAGGGAATTGCTCTCACAGTTAAAGCAAGCTATAATCAGCTCAGGCTAATAGAGGTCCAGACAAGTCCAGAGACCCTGCACTGTTAGGTGAGTACAAAGCCTGTGGACTTTTTCTGGTAATAGCAAAATCCTATTTACTAGCTTGCATGTTTTATTTTAAAAGATAATTTAAAATAACATTTTATGAAGTTAAATAACTAAATGCATGCAAAACCCTTGAAAAAATTACTTTAAATATATCAGAGATTTTAAAGACTAAATTCTTTTTAATTATAACACAATTCTGCACCATCTTTTTGTAGCAACAGGTTCTTCTCTTTGCTTGGATGAGAAACCTTCACTTTGTCATTTCCTGACTCGTAAAATGTTCTCCCATGTTCTCTTATTAAAATATACTGTTGGGTTATGATATATTCATGGAAGAACTGAACATTACATTCCGCTCTTGGAAACCAGATATAAGTTTTGAGGCTTCATCAATGTTAAATCTCATTTTCATTTTTGTAATGTGCACAAACATTCTGCTTTGCTTGTTCTCCATCAATAGCATCTTTCCTCCATGAAGTAGCAATGCTAGTGTGTATGTTTTTGTCTGGTGGAAATGTAAAACATGGTACTTATACTGTCTTCGTTATGCCTTAACTGCTTTGTAGGGGTTGGCCACTGATCTGGTGATGCACATGCATACTGGGAAAATCAGATGTTGCTTTGTTACATCTTATGTTCTTGCCACCTACATACTTGTCCAAGTGTTTTCAAGAGATACCCTAATTAGTAGGTACTTTAGAGTTAGAGACTTAGTGCCATTTAACACACTTATGACTCATTACAAATACTCTGGTTTTGCTTGATGTTCTTACAATGCAGGTAATCCCTCTCTCTCCTGTTACTAGTTGAAGAGTTCAGGCTCTAGAGACAAAGGGATGATCTTAGGTCATTTACAAAGAATCTCGGTATTGAGATAATTAGAGACAAAGTGTTGAGGGTAGTATAAAATAAGGATTTTAATGTTGTTAATAATGCTGTTTTTCACAGTGCCTGCCTTTCAGAATTTCACATATGTTACAGCCATACAAGTTCTTGAAGTCTTCTAATGTGGTGTAAAAGCTCTGATTCCATTATGTTAAATTCCTTTCACTAAGGTTATTTTATAGGTGTACAAAAATCAGGTTAGAGAAAACACACAGTCCATTAAACCTTCATTAGCTATAATGTCACACTGGAAAAGGTAAATGCTTATATTACTGAGTTAATGCAAGTACCTGTGCTCTTCAGTTTAGACTTTATGAAGCTAACCTTTATTCTGTCTTACTTTGTGTTCAATATTACCATTTAAGTTACTTGTGTTCTTCTAATCTGTCTGTGAAACTCCATGTATTTCATACAGCCAAATTGTTTTTATTCTAACTAGATGAATTTTTTTGCTTTTAAAAATATTGATCTTCCAAGCGTTCATATATATATATGTGTTTGTGTGTATGCGTCTGTTTTATTTTATGCCCCTTTCCAGGCATTATTTCCAACAAGGAGAAAAAAAAAAAAGAGGAAAAATCTGAAAAAGCTGAGATGTAAAGCAGTGTATAAGCAGTTCCATTATACAAGTAAATGACAAAATAATGATCCAAAACATGAAAGCAAACCCAGAACCACACAACAGTGGAGGTAGGAAGGCACCAATAGAGATTGTCAACCCCAGTCCCTTGCTGAGAACAGGGCCAGAGAGAGCAGGCTCCTCCGGGCCGTGTCCAGGTGGGATTTGAATAGTTCCAAGGTTGGAGACTTGTTCTCAAAGCTACTTCAGCACATTGAAAATTCAGCCTAACACTCTGAGACATTTTTATTTGGATAGAAGTAAAATGAGAGAATTCTGTAGAAGACAGGGTCAGAAGGGTAAATATGAGGTTCAGTTGAAAAAGAAGTATATTTTAAATTCCTCTATTCCCTGTGTTAGACTATGAGCTACAACCCAGTGGAACAATAGCTATATAAATCAATGTGTAAGCCCTTAGGAAATGACACCTTGATTACTGAGAGAAGTGTGGGACGTGAGGTAGCCAGTTCCTAATACTCTTTTCCATTATAATGGTGAACTGATCATATAAACATAAAAAGCTTTGATATTTATGGGGATCCAAATACTAAGTATTTAACACAGTAGAATGTGTCTAAATTGTAAATTATTTTGTATTTCTGTATTTATTGTCTGGGTTTACAAGATGGACAACACTTTCCGAAATGAAAGTCTACAATTAATACAGCCTAGCTCTAGACAGTTACCTGATTTTCTGAAGTGGTAAGCCACCCAACAGATGGGTGGCTGTGTATACCCAACAGATGTAACTGAAGAAGGGTGGTAGTTGTTGGTGACTGGCATTTCTGACATCCAGCAGATGTTTGTATATGGATTTCATAGTTTAGTTCCTGATAACTGTCAGAGAGGAAGGAGGAAATTTCTTTCTCTTTTTTTCTTTTTTTGTTATTATTACTGTGAGGTTGTTCAGCAAAGTTGGAGCAACCACCCTTGGACAAATATAAATGAATATTATAGTGATACTAATAATACTAACAGTACTACTAAAAATAAGTAATTAAAATAATAAAACAAATGCTACAATGGCTCCCCAGCCGCTGACCGATGCACAGTCAGGTCCCAAATAGTGAGAGTCAGAACCAGAGAATGGGAGCCCGAGAGTGATCGCAACAGAGTCCGAGCAAGCCTCATGAGTGACAGCAAAACTGGAAAAGCCAACAGACCCACCAACTCACAAACAAACGAGTCAGCAAAGTTGCTAAGGATCTAGCAAAAGAGTTTACAAAAGAGTAAAAGAGTAATCGCCACCAAGCCCACTCTCCGCTTATGTACCGAGCATGATGTGCTATGGAATGAAATACCCCTTCCATCGGTTTGGGTCAGCTGTCTGAACTGTGTGGGCTCCCCCACTGCTTGCCATGAGAGGGTTGGGAATGCAGCTGCAGTATCAGAAGCTGAAGGAGACCTTGAATTTGGTGCAGGCACTCCCCAGCAGCAGCTAAAAAGACACCTTTTCAGTACTTTTCTCAGGGTGAATCCAGGAACACAGCTTCATACCCGCCACTGCAAAGAAAGTGAACTCTCTCCTGACTAAACGCAGTACACGTTTTACAATTCCTTGATGATTCTGGGTAGTTTCTAGCAGTACAGAGTGGGTGTACACTGTGTGTGCCTTCCTGTGCCATTGAACATGTCTTGCAGCTCCATCATCCTGGTCTGCTCTAGGCTGCTGTTTTCTCCCACCCTGTTAAGGAGCGTTAGGCTTTCCCCTTTCTATAGTGTTGGTGGTTTTTTTTTTTGGCTTTAACTGCTGGTTCCTGTTGCCTGGACTTGCAGCTCCATCATCCTGGTTGGCTCTAGGCTGCTCTTTTCTCCCACCCTGTTAAGGACAGTAAGGCTTTCCCCTTTCTATAGTGGGTTTTTTTTTTGCTTTAACTGCTGGTTCCTGTTGCCTTGAGACCTAGATAAGCAAAAATGTGTCCTAGAACTGAATCCATTAGTTTTTGTTTATGAAGGCAATGGGAATGGTGTTGCAAGAATGAACTGGGAATCTTTTTACTACCGAAAAAGGTTCCTGATGAGATGCCTGTTACACAAGGAAGACTCAAAGTAGCAGACTACAAAACTTTTCAAAATGTGCTCAAAATGTGCTGTTTTGGTGTCTGTTAGGACTGCATAGTAGTTGAGCTTATTTTTTTTTCCCTGAGTCGCACAGATCTACCCTATCTAGTTTAAATCACAAGACCACACTCATTTAGCACAACACTAGACACTTACCTCTCATGTTAAAATTAAGAGCATCAGTGCCCATCAGCTTCCTTTGGAGGGAATGAATGCAACTTCAGATCCTAGAGAGGCTCACTTCTGCTTCCAGGGTTGTGGTCTCTCATGTGTACTTGGCCAAAGTCATGGCTGCAGCAAAACGTTTGAGAAACAGATAATAATTCGTTAAGTGGAATACATGACTGCAGACAGAAAAATACACAAACATTTCATTTTCAAAATACATCTAAAGCATTCCAAAGGTTGTTTTCTCTATATAAACATGTTTCATGTTTTTTAAATACTTAATGATGAGGCAGATAGTATGTATAGGTGCTTCTTGAGGATGATTCAATATTCCAAATTCAGCTCAGTTAAACTCTGTACAGGAATGTGCTATCAGACATGTGAAAACTTCTTTGGTTTCATCTTATGCTTGTTTCTTAATGTGACCAGATCTTTATTTAGTCCACTTTTCATTGCATAAAGACTTAATTCTGCTATTTTCTCTTTTTTAGTAAAGAGTTCCCATTTCAATTCTTTTAAAAATTACTGGGTTTTGTCAGATTGTCCTGTTGTGACATAAACCCAACCAGAGGACAGGTTGTCTTGCTGAAGTGGTGTGTGCTGGAGAGCCTTAGTCATGGATCACTGAGTTTTCTGTAATTATTTCTGCAATTATGTGATGCAATTATTTTCCAAAGGCATTTCCAATGTGGAAAATTGATGCTGGTGCTCCAAATGCATGCATCATGCCTGTCAAGCACCTTGCAAACATTAGTTAGGTAAACATCACTCTTACTGTAGATAAAACATTTGTAAACTACTATTGATCTTGCAGGTTAGAATGCCCTCCAAAACCAGCATTATTTGAAATATATAATTATATTGATTACTCGCTTACCACAAAATTGTCCTAAAATGTCACACTGTATTAAAGCATTTATCTTGCATCCACATTCACACATATCTGTCTGAAATGAATATTAGGATTAAATATAGTAATGGTATAATGAAAATACATGTGTTTATATACTGCCAATTTGTCTAGAGGAAAGGAAAAAAAGTGTGACATATGAAGTCTCTGTAGAGGAAACTGTTTTAGCTAAGAGATTAACTTAGCGCACATTGTTTAAAAGTTAGGAAAACAAAACTTGACACAAAATTGTAACTATGGTGATGATGTAGATCTTATTGCTCAATTTGTAAGAACACGAAGAAGAGGAAGCAGAGAAGTCAGGTGTCTAGTAGTGCGCTAGAGCAGGGCTGTATTGTGAGCTTCAGGAGCGGAAGGGATTATCAAGGGGAGTAGAGTTCTTTGGGGAGAGTTTCTCAGACATTTTGTGAAGCTGTTGAATAAAGTAGGCTCTTCATGTTACTTCAGAAACTTACTGCCTGAATGGCATTTTAATGTTGCATAGTACTGGGATTTTTCTTTCTAGTGTTCTGAAAGTCTTCATTGGCATCACCTATGCCAAACACAAGTTGGAAAAGACATTTCTCATTAAAGAGTATTTGTGAGGTATTTCATTACACTCAAATTATAAATTACCATGTAGCAAGAAACATATCATGTACATTAAAGCCATGGCATCATTGCAGCATTTCAGGCTTAAACCAATAAATAAAGCTGGAAATCTTCCCTAGGAATTTCTTACTGATAATCATGGTTCTTGAGCATGACTACTTTATCTGCTAAAGGCAGACACCTATGACATTGAAGCACCCATGGGCAAGTCTTCTTTTCTGCACAAAAAAAGTCAAAGCAAAATAAATTTCATACCTTCTCCTACTACTCTAACAGCAAAGAAAACTGATTCTGTGAAGTTCTGTGAGTTGGTAGATGAAAGGAGCAAATAAAGAGATGAAAGAAAAACAGGTGATGCATATCGAAGCTAATCCTTGCCAATAGGAATACTTCTGAAAGCAGAGACACTTCTTGGGTTGCTTTTGTAAAAGAACAAAACGATAAACAGAAATAGATTCAGTATGCTTCATATCCGTCATATTGCCATTGAGAATAAAAATCAGAATCGTGACATCCTGAGGGAACAGGTGTGTATCATTTGCATATTAATTCTTACTGCATTGATTTAAATTGAATTCTTCAGGAGGCTTCCATTTACACTGGAAAATGTGGTGGAAACTTAATTCTTCTTACAGTCAGATCAGAAGAGAATCTCTGGTTGCCCTTAGCACTGGCTTCTGAAGGTACTCGTGGAAGGCAAAGCCTATTGCAATTCTGTGGTGGACTTGTGAAGGGTCTTTGTGCATTCCTGGTGCTGCTCACTTGGAAATCCTGTAGTACAAGGTGTGTTGGGGGTAGGATCAGTGATAGCAGTTCTTAAATGTACTTAATGGTAGTTCAGAAGAGGGTTTGCCTGTGGCCCTTAGAAGGGGAATAGAACTATGGTATTGTCGATGGATCTTAAAACGCCATGTAATGCTTGACTGCCATATGTGGTGGCTGGATCAAGACAATAAAAAAGGAGAAAGGAATGGCTGAATGAAGGGTCAGTCCCTGTCCATAGTTAGCAGCAGTTCTGACTCTTCCTGGAGGAAAGTGGAGAACCAAGATGCAGAGAAAAGGACTGTGTTGTCATGGACAGAATTTTTCGATCTGAAAGTTTGTTTCAAAGCCCAGTTGGCCATTCCTTCTAGGCTTCAGGTCTTCATTTTGTTTGACAAACTGTCAGAATTTCTGTGGGTCAGTAGCAGGAAAAGCTTAAGGCTGTTGTAGAAATTGAACCCTTGACTTTTACGCTGACCTCGACTGCAGAAGTTAGAGGAGTTTCAGTGACGTGCCTAGCCTTGTGGAGCCCTTGATGGTTTGTGTGGTATGTAGCTTTATCAATAGCATTTGCGTTGCATTGGCAGGTTGCAAGATAATGGTAGGGGAAGATGGTTAATAAATTGGTTCCTTAATCCAGTTTAGAGAAAAGACTCACAAATATTGGTTGAGACATTTGACAGAGCAGTGACTTACAGCAAATAAAGCACAAGTGTGTGGCATATTTTTTTAAAGGCAGTGAGTTTGAGTTTCTCCCTGCTGTGTGGTCAGTGTGCTTCTTTCCAACTGAATGGCTTTACAGTTCAGTTAAACTATGTGGAAATTCTGCATTTAAATTGTGCCTGTGGAATAAATATTGTTAAACTTTTTAAGGTTGATGAGGAAGTTCTTTACAGCTAGTGTGAGCAGAAAACCCCCAAGTGTGATGATGGGATCTGTCGTAATAGATGCTTACTGATGTTGAAAATGGGGTATGTGATTTTAGTGTTTGTGTGGAAACAAAGAGAAGGGTAAATGAAAAATGTGTTAAATATGGGGGTTTTACTTTTTAATTGAATCCAGCAACTAGAAAACGAGCATTTACCAATATACTCTCAAATAAACCTAGAAATAATGATTTTTCTTGTTAGTGTTTTTGTCCACCCTTTTTTCTGTTGGTTAAATACATCTGTGTGGATGATACCAAAGATTCACAGACGATGAATTTCTTAGTTTTGCTATGAAGCTTTGACATCAAGAAATCAAGGTTGCCTGTACAGTCTTAATCCTTCCTATTTTCTAAAGAGTATATTACATTTTATATATGTAAATATATAGAATCATAGAATCATAGAATGGTTAGGGTTGGAAGGGACCTTAAAGATCATCTAGTTCCAACCCCCCTGCCATGGGCAGGGACACCTTGCACTAGACCAGGTTGCTCAGAGCCACATCCAGCCTGGCCTTGAAATATACATTTGTATAATGTCATACCCATTATTTAGGTGTACATACTCTTCTGGTTGCCAAAAGTTTGTGAAAGGTTTATATTAAAAAAATAAAGTAAGAGCTCCCACTCTTGTAAATAGACCACAGGGCAATAAACAGCAATAATTTTTCCATATTATGCTTTTCAAGACTAGGGCCTTAAAAATGTGTCTGTACAATAAGGATGCAGAACATTGTTTTATTTTAAACTCTTACAGTTTAGAGTCTCTTCATCTGTCCCTGGTTCAGCTAACATAGGTAGCATTTTTGTCTTCTAATAGAGTATTTCACATTTATTAAAATATCATTTGCTGAATGGGATTGATACCTTGACCCAAATCAAAGTCATGGAAGTCTATCAGAGTAAGAAGCAATAGTCTTTCATTTTAAGCAAAGGCTTATGAACCAAAATAGGTTTGTCAGGCTTTGTTTTTCACTTTCTGTCCAATTTTGTCTGGCTTTCAGTCACTGAATTTTTTAAACACCATCCACCACAGAATCTAACTGTATTTCTACATTTTCTTTTCTCCTAATACAGACTAATGAGATCAGTTTTTGAACTGGTCCCATCACCTGGTTTCCCTTCTGATCTGCATGCTCATAAACTCAGTTGTTCCAATTTTCACCATATCTATGTTAGCACTGATGTGTTGACTTCATTAGTGCTGAATGAGATGTTAATATTCCTTCGTGTACCTGTTCACTTACTGACAGCCAAAGATTCAACTCTGTAGAACTGGGAAAATGCAACTTAAAATTTGATTTCTGTAATTAGTCCAAATATAAAATTCCAAATACTAAAACCACTTACATTTGAGAAAGTTTAGATCCCAATAAGATCTTCTTTCTAATGTTTTTCTATTGCTATCCTAGTGTATTCCAGATCCCTCGGGATTTGTTTTTGTTGTTCAAGTCATGCTGCTTTTTGTCTGACACTTAGGTTAAATGCTGTCATTCAGACCATTGTCTTCAATTATCCTTGTGCTAATACATGTAAGTCAGTTCATCTGTAGGAAGCAATTTATGATTGATTAGGTGCCTAAGTGGTGCCTAAGCTTTGACTGTGTGAAAACACGAGGGTGTTTAGATTTACATAGCTGACATTTTTATGCAGTGTGACAATTTATTTCATTAGTTTGTCATATGCATCTGCAGGTGATCAGGCTGTGAGGAAAGCAGTCTGCTTATTTAGATGCCATAATATAGCGCTACAGTATTGGAGAGATTTAATATTGACTATTTTTGAGGACCCGAATTTGAAAATTTGGCCACAGCAAATAAGTAGGATGAAATCATGTTGTTTTAATTTCAGTTGGTCTTTCAGCAATTCAGTATATGTCTGGGCCAATTGTGAAGTAATAGTTTTAGTCCGATTTCTTCAAAAGTCCATGGTATTTGATTTTTAATATTTGAATTATCCATTCAAACAGCTATCAATGCACACTACTGTGTGTTCTAAGGTCATACTATATTGCTTTGGATTTCGTCCCATACTTTGCTTTTTTTTGTTAGCAAAACTAAGTGAGGTCATTCATGAATAGTCCAGTTTGTACAAGAACATATGGAGGTAACATGAAGCTTTTTAAAAGGTAGAGCATTTAATATCCAGCACCATAAAGTGTTTAGTTAATTCTAGAGTGTCTGCAAAATGTAACATACATACATGATGATAAGGGGCTGTAGCCTTGAAGTTTATTTGCATTATTTTTATTTATTCATTTGACATAATTGAAAGTATATAGTAAAAATAGTTACAAAGCTTTCAGAACTTCTGAATCTGTTTGTGTTGAGGAAGAAAAAGAGATTGTATTTCATTCCTTAATGTGGAGAAGAAAATCTCTGTTGAAGATGTGTGACACTGTTACTTGTATTAGCAGTTGTACTTAGACTTCTGGGGGAGAAGCTGGATAGTGATTTGAGTTGAAATTCCATGTAATCAACAGAGGAGCAGAAGAGTCAGGATAAGTCTCATCCCAAAGGTAATAACTAAATATTGAAGTAAATTTTTGAAGAAAATCAAACAAACATCCTGGGCTTCATATTGATAGTGGTTATTCTTGTGAGACCCCACCTGGAGTGCTGCGTCCAGCTGTGGAGCCCTCAACATCAGAAGGATATAGACTGGTTGGAGCGAGTCCAGAGGAGGCCACGAAGATGCTCAGAGGGCTGGAGCACCTCTGCTATGGGGACAGGCTGAGAGAGTTGGGCTTGTTCAGCCTGGAGAAGAGAAGGCTCCGGGGAGCCCTTATTGCAGCCTTCCAGTACCTGAAGGGGCTACAAGGAGGCTGGGGGGGACTTTTTACAAGGGCCTGTAGCAACAGGACAAGGGGGAACGGGTTTAAATTGAAAGCGGGGAGGCTTACATTAGATATCAGGAAGAAGTTCTTCCCGGAGAGGGTGGTGAGGCACTGGAACAGGTTTCCTAGAGAAGCTGTGGATACCCCATCCCTGGAAGTGTTCAAGGCCAGGCTGGATGAGTCTTTGAGCAACCTGGTCTAGTGGAAGGTGTCCCTGCCCATGGCAGGGGGGGGGGACTAGATGGTCTTTAAGGTCCCTTCCAACCCAAACAATTCTGTGATTTTATGGTTCTGTGATTCTTTTTATCTGTCTTTAATAGAGTAGAAGCTTGAACAGTGGCCAGAACTCCCAAGTTCTACCATATTATATTTACAAAGAGTTACTGTGCCATCACTTCCAATGTAAAATTGTGCTTATTTGGACAGTATTTGATTGTCACCATTCTGCAGCTGCTACATCACACATTGCACAGTTAAGACATAACTAAGCAGTGCTACTATGTTGATTACAGCTTATCAAGCTTTTCAGGCTGCTCCTCTATACTTAACTGAAATAGATACTTTCTAAAAGTGTGGGTCTTCAGCATCACCACTAAATTTCAGAAGTTGCTATATTATGCTATTTTAAACTGTAGTATTATTCAAGAAAATCTTATCTTTAAATTGATTTTTGTTTTCTTGAATGGAGAAATGAAATTGTTTTGGATCCTTTTCAGTGTCATTTCTGAAAGGTGTCATTTTTAGTGTACAATTTTATGGACAGTTGAGCAATAATGTACATTAGAGTACCAACGTTTTTATTTCTGACATTATAATACAAGTCTAACAAAATATAAAAATGCTTAGCATTGAAGTAGGCAGTTATTTTTGCAACCTGATGTACATCTACTGCATCTTATATTTAGATTTTTGTTTGCTTATAAATTCTGCAGGTCATGGACTTCTAAGTAAGAGGTATAAAGCAGCTTGTAAAAAATAGCATGATTCTGCATCGAATCTATTAAAAATAAAATTACCTCTCGTGGTCTTTCGATGTTTTTCTGTTACCTATTTACAAGAAAATTGTGTTGAAGTCAAAAGTGAGATTCTTGTTCATATGAAGGCATGAGAGATTTTCTGGAAGGAAATACAGCTGTATGAAATTAAATTGATGATGTTTTTATATGGCATTTAGCACAGTGAACTCCTACCATAATGATACTGTTGTGTCCAAATATTAATCATCACAGTATCTTACCTTATTATTGCATTCATTATCACTCTGATATTTTTTGTCCTTGAGAATCGTTGCTTTCCCTTTTGTTTCACCTCTTTCCATCTCCATTTCTTTCACTGCAGCTAATTCAGGGCTTCCAGAAAAGCATTATTATGGCAAGAACCTGAATTAGTTGGTGCACCGTTGTTTTCAGGTACTCACACTGACGCAGCTTTGTAACTGTTTGAAACTCAGTACATTGAACCAAGAGTGACAAGTCTGCCAGTAATGAGAGTGGTGTCTGTTCAAAATTCAAAAATTTAGTTTTAATTCAAAGAAGTTAAATATGTTTTTTCTTATCAACATTGAGAAAATGTGAGCAGGAAGCCATTAAAACTGCACTAGAACTCCATGATACAACGCTCTTGATAGGCTCTCTGGGTGCATCATCTTGCTGCCTCTGCAAGTCCTCCTCAGATGCTTTTTCCTCTCAGCTTCTTTTCATTGCATATTACCTAGGGAGGAAATTAAACCATGTCTTTTTATCAAGTTCCCTTAATTTTTCCTCTGAAAATTTAAGCTGAGTTATCAAAGACTTTTTAAAAATGTAATTTATTAACCTCCTTCACGAGGAAATTTATAATAAAAATAATTTTATTTTACTTTATTTAGTAAATTCAGTAACAAGATTGCAAGAAAAGCTTTAATTCCTTTTGACATCATAGAGGGAGACAGAAGATTATAGATGGAATAATGCAGCCCATAAGTAATTAAGAGTCTTAAGCTCTGTTTGCCAAAATGTCTTTGACAGTGAGTTTTGTTCTATTCCTTAATTGTACGTTGTTTCATATATTTTAAAATTATAGACAGAGATTGTACTTTATACAGAATACTCTCCACAGTGCTAGTTTTCACCTTGCAGTAATGAATTTTGGTTTAATTTTAGTTTCTTAGAGCAGCCAACAGAAATACTATTGCCCACCTGTACCTTGCATGGGCGTACCTCCTTTTGGAAATTAGGCTGCCATGCCAGAAGCCCAGTGAAACTTTTGTATCCTATTTAAAGATTAAAGTTCTGATGATTTAATCTGTTAAAATAGGTATGTTTTATCTATGTTTCCTGGTGAAAAGTTGTAGTTTTACTTGCAGTGTGACAACTGCAAATAAGATGCCAAATAATTTTATATAAGTAGCTAATGTGGTTTTCTGTTGAGATTCGTGCTTGGGACCTCAGCATTTTTTATTAAGTCTGCCCGTGACATAGCTTTTGAGTAACTGAGTCCTTTTAATAAAGCCTGGGCCATTACGTCACAGCTTGTGGACAAACTTGGCAGGACCACAGAGTTTCTGCAGAGAGATAATCACTTCTTCAATCACCGACTAACTTTCTGAGGAGTTCAGTAAGAACCTACTCTCAACCCTGCTGAAATGCTGTGTTGATGAAAGCTACTCTTCATCTTGGTGATGAAGAGCAAGGAAACTTGCCTATATAATATGGGGGGAGGGTGTCTCAGATTGTAATGCTTTTATTTATATTGACAAATAAACTAGAGCTTCTGGGAATAAATTCTTTTAACGTTGTCCAGTTTTAACTAAATCTGAGTGTATTGCTGTTTCATTTTCCTTTCAGTCCCAGCTTACATCTCAGAAATTTCTAAAAAAATCATTTACCTTTATGACTGAAAATAGATTCTTATAGAATGTGCACCTCTCTTCATGGAAGCCAGTTTATAGGAAATGAATAAGAGAGTCTTTTACCTATAGTATGACTTGTCTGGTTTAGAGCACTGAATGAAATAAGTCTGGTTTTTTAAGCTCTCTCATTAAAGAAAACACACATTTATTGGTTTTCTATTTATTTAGTTATTTTTATTTCTCTGAATAGTGGAAAATTAAGTTTGAAGTTGTTAGTAAAGTCCCAGGAATTCATGGCATAGGAATTCTGCCTAGGGTTGTTTTATCTCATACATCTTTACCCTGTGTGACTGTTACGCTGCTGAGTCGATCTGTATTTCTTGCAGTATTCCCTTATGGACATGGCTTAAGGAAAGAGAAGCCCAACTTTCATACTTGTCCCTCATTCCATTGGGATTTATCACAAATTGTTTTCCCTTTCTTACAAAGTGGTATGAAACAACTGTTGTCAGAAACTCGGGAGTGATGCAAGTGCTTGGTCAACTGGTCGTCCCTATGGCTCCCGGTTAAAAGAAGAATGGGGTGGCCATTGAATGCCTTCATTAATTTTAACTCTTTGCAGACAGGACATGTACATAGACAGTAGAGACATGCAGGCTAATTAGTAAATTGGAAGATGCCGAACATTGTCCTCTAACTGCTGAGGAGATAGTTCATTAAAGAGAAGCATTTCAGTTAAGGAGTAGTTCAGCTTCAGGAAAAGGTAGGTACAAAAAATTCAACAAAACCAGCTAAGCAGTATTTGCTCAAATAAATTTCTTTGACTAATTAACAATGAAGTCTATAGGGTACTTAATAGGGACACTTAATGTTAATGTACTTTTGAAAGTCATATAGATACAATTCCCAGTTGTTTTCAGATACATGCTGTAAATAAGATGTATCAAGCATGCTACTAAACAAGGGAATGAATGTGACTGGGGAGCAAAGTAATTCTGTGAGGAAAAGAAACTGAAAATTAATTGTCAGTGACATTGAAAGTATTTTTTCCCTTCAGGATTATATTGAAAATATGGAACAAATTTCTAAGAGATATTATTATCAGTCTTTGCAGCTTATATACAGAAGTTGTTTCTGCTTTGGAGTATTGCTTTCTAACTCAAACAAGGAAACGAGTTGAAAAGGGAACCATAACCCAGCTATTGTCTGTCCCAGGGAAGGCAGGGGAAGTGCGTTCAGCAACTCTGATTGACTGGAGTCTTGTGTGAGCTCATGTGAAAATGACTGAAAACTGTTCTTACTTTCTATATTGCATTGAAAATTTGAATAGCAAAATACCACATTTAATGTATACTGAGTGAAAATATTTCAGAAATTCATTGGAAGTCTCTTGAAATGAGCCCCAGCAGGAAATCTGCTATTAAGGTGCAGACCCAACTAGCAGGAGGTCCTGAATGCAGACTTCTAATTAGAATTCTCCTTTATTTTCAAGATATTTCCTAATTATAAATGAGGAAAACCACTTTTCCTCATGCATCTATAGATTGTTTTGCAGAGATCCAAACGTGCAGTTTCTCTTTCAAGATGCTAGAAACGATAGGCACATTACAAGCATTTGAAGATTGCAAAGGATAAAGGGAGCAAAAACATTTCTTGGAAATATTTAAGAGCTTATTCACTGTGTATTGAAAACAATTAGAAATAAAGAAAATACTCAGGGCGATCAAAGTATAACTTTTCTGCCAGTTTGTATACTGGCATCCTAGTGCTTCTTTTTCTTTTTGATAAAAGTGAAACATTGCTTTGCTTTAAATTGTTTCTTAAAAAATTAGTTCATAGCTGGAATTAGTCACTCCAGGCATTTTCTTTCCTAGTGCTTCAAATAAACATAAAGCTAAAATAATACTGATGCTTTAGTGGTGTTCATGATTAGGGTCTTGATAAGCTGATCCTCACAACAGGCTTTCAAATGTTTTATGAAGGAGTGGAGAGGAATTGCAGGCTGCTAGCAGCTGCTTGTGTCTTCTGAGCTGCCGTCAGTCAAAATCAGCAATTTTAAAAATTTTGTTTTGTTTACCATTACCGTGTATAATGGGCAAGAAAGTTAACTTTAAGTCTTCAGATACATATGGAACTGTATGAGAATGAAGTCTGCTGTGACTTCATTCTAATGACTTCACCAGCCTGCTGCAGTTAGGACTTTAAAGATTGGTTGTCATAATAAAGGTATATACACAGCCTTAAAATGGGCAGGGTATAATTTAAAAAAAAAAAAAAAAGTGTATTTAAATGAATCACATCCTTGCAGTGTTACATTTTCACATTACTGTTTTGTTTTCTTTTTATGTGATTTTCCTTTCCCTGCCTTATTTTGCAACCCTGAAAAGTAAGATGGTTATGAATGGTGTATGATCTGCTGATGTGGGAATACTTGCTAAATTCATGCAATAAATAGAAGGTCTGTATAAGACCTTGCCATTTACCCTTCCTTCCGTGCTGGTCAGTGGTGAGGGACTTTCTTTTTTACATTATGTTCTCAAGTGTTTTGTCTCATCTAAAAAGAATCACTTACCTTGAGAGAGTATAAGATATGTTGTGATAACAGAAGGGAGAGATAAAATACGGGCATTCCTTGGTACAAAAACTGTTCTTCATTTCATTTGTATTAGATCCTTCAAGGTCTTTGGGAAGGGATCTCATAGAGCTCACTGAGATCAAGTGTGGAAGAACGATGCAGTCGTGAATGTGTGACTCATCTGTCCACATTCAGTGCATTAAAGTACACAGCTTGTTGCTATACATTTTGTTTTTCATACAAAATACTTAACTGAAGTTAAGTATTATTTTTATAATTAAATATAATCAATATACATTATTATGTTCCCTAATTTATACATATTTTATAGAATACATTCTATAAAATAAAACAAACAAAATATTTTAACCAATAATCATACTGGGTAATTCAGTCCATGGGGCACACTCTAAACTTTCATTTACATACATATGGAGCATTACCACTGTGATACTGGTGTTTGCTGGTGGGACCGAGAGCAAACTTTTGATCTACTGTGTTTTCTGACTATGTTAACAGCCCTCCACCATGCTCTCTGCTGTTCAGCCATGCCTAACCTATAAAATATGATTTTCTGTGACATGCTGTTTACATTCAAGATTGATCCAACCATCAAAGCAACAGCCAATTCTGCTTTACCTTACCATAAGCTCCTTTTTCTTAAATCCAGATCTACTATGTTTTTTCATCCTTTTACTTATCTTAGTGCATTGGGTTTGTGTTCTGGGGGGTTTTGGTAGTGGAAGAAGGGCCGCAGGGATGGCTCCTGTGAGAAAGTGCTAGAAGTTCCCCCAGCTCCAAGTCAGACCCAATGCTGGCCACAGCTGGGAGAAGTTGGTGGAGAACTGTTTCCCGTGGGAGGGAGGGACCCCACGCTGGAGCAGGGACAGAGCGTGAGGATGCTCCCATGAGGAGGAAGGAGCAGCAGAGACAACGTGTGATGGACTGACCACAACCCCCATTCCCTGTCCCTCTGTGCTGTTCGGGAAATTGGGAGTGAATCTGAGCCCAGAAAGAAGGGAGGAGTAGGGAGAAGGTTTTTAGGATCTGGGTTTTGTCTCTCATTGTCCTACTTGGATTTGATTGGTAGTTAATTAAATTAAATTTTCTTACCCAAGTTGAGTCTGTTTTGCCCATGACCATAACTAGTGAGTGATCCCTCCGTCTCCTTGTCTCAACCCACGAGCCTTTCCGTAGATTTTCTCCTCCCCATCCAATCTGGGGGAGAAGTGAGCAAGCGGCTGCGTTGTGTTTTGTAGCTGGCTCAGCCTAAAGCAAGACAGTTGGAAAATTCTCTTAGTCCATTCTGGTGCAGTTTAATATTACTGTTCTCCTGTGAGTATTTTCATGGTTCCTTTTCTTGTTTCTTTCATGACTTCTCTCGAGGAAAACTAATGCGAGGATATTCTTCCCCAGCTGATCTATGAGAAGCAGTATCATCTCTCCTAATGACAAAACTTGTGGCAATTTTGTGTTCTTAATAATTCACTGTTTTCTAAATTGATTCTTATGTTGACAGTGGGTAGATTGGCATTCTAACTCCATGGTTATAATCACATACTTTAATCCGTGTTTACAGAGGTCTTGGCGAGGAATAAACTGCTCCCTGAATTTAGTTTGATAGCAACACAGTGCTCCAACATTCAGATCAGTGTTTTGGGAACAAAAACCAGTGTAAGAGCTTTCCTGTACTTACCCCACAGGGTTAATTTTGTTTAACAAAATTACTCTAAATTTGAATATTACATTATAAACATGGTGTGATCCAAAGGTAACAAGGAAGTCGTTGCAACAATTTTTTGACAGTAAAAAGTTAGAGGTTTGATGAATTTCAGACATACCGTAACTCACTTTTTTGTGTTTGTTTACACTGTTTTTAGTAATATGAAGACCATAGAGAACAAATGTACGTAATAGTTTTCACAAGATTATTCCAATAAATTTTAATTAATGCACATATTTACATCAAAGTATGGATACAATATTGCGTACTCTGAAGATTTTTTTTGTTGGCTTTATTAGATGATGTAAGTGAGATGGCTAATTTTGGGCTTATGAGAAGTAGAATAAATCTTAGCAATGATGCAATAATGAAGTTTGTTTATTGCTATTCAGAAGTGGCAAATGTTAACAGTCATGCAATATGAACATATATTTTGAGAGGTCTCAAATAAGAAAAAGATGAATATATGATTGCTGACAAACAAAATATTTTAATGTAAAATTGATCTTGCTAAATATATCCAATTTTTTTTCTAGGGGATTACCAGATTAAAAATAATTTATAAAGACACTGATGTAAATTTAGGTTTTGATTACATAAAATTATGGTAATTTATCATTGTAAAGTTACCATTTCAGATAAATTAAATAGTGGTTATCTGATATTTCATAAAGAAGCTGTCACTGAGGCCAGATACAGAATTCAGGCTATTTTTAAAGGGTATCTGGTGGAATCAGTGCTGGAAGTGGCACTAGTTGGTCCTTATGCCCATCATCTTAGGTGGGCATAATTAGAATTAAAAATGATAGAATGTACAGCTAATACAAAGAGCAACACACAAATAATGAAGAATACATAGCACACAGGCATTTTGAGTAGTGCTTTATGCAGCTGTGGGAAGATAACATTCTAAGAAGAAAGGGGGGGGGGATAATGAGGTCATTAACGATTTCAACCTGCACTCAAAGTACTGTGTTGTGTCTCAGGAAAGGACATTGTACTAATGGTTTTTGGGCAGAGGAGTGTCATATATTAGTGACAATATACAACAAAACAGATGATGAAAAATATGCTTGATCGAAGGAGGATTACAAAGTTCAGTTTATTAGCTGAAGCTGAGGCATGGGGGGAACACCCAAAGCTACTAAATGGACCAGTGCGAGTGAAACACGCTGAAAAGAGATTTCCCATGCACAGATTAAAAGCTTTATTTCTAAGGACACAGTGCCTTCCATTTGGAATCAGTACAATCCCAAACATTACAACCATGGGGGATTTGCAAGCTGTTTGAGAAATTGTCTTGTTCTGGTACTTTTACAGTGTTGAAAATCACTTTCATTGACCATTTCTTTAGAGCAGCTGCACTGCTTGACTCCTGATAGACTTTGAAAATGTTAATTTTCTAGTCTGTGGTCCATCTGGATGCTTTCTGCTGCTTTGCTGTTTTTCCTTCTCAGATAAGTGCTTGTTTGGTGCGCTGCTGCTTCTGAGCCACCCACATCCTATGACTACATCCTGTGCAGATCCGTCAAATCACTGGCTCTTAGGAGAACGGTTTTTAACAGCAAATTTCTTCACATGAAGACTGCCTACTGTTTTATGTTGACCATTATAGGACAGGAAACTAAACTGCTTCACTGTTAAGTAAAAACCCGATTTGAAATGTAAATTTAAGTTTGCTAAACTTGGGAACAGTAGAAAACACGTTTATCTCAGGAAACTGCTTTCTCAGAAGTCTTAATGAGACTTTGACAGCTAGATCATTTAGATTTTGATAACACACACAGGTTTTGAAATGTTTTCTTTCCTTTAGTCATGTCGAAATGCAGCAGTATTTTAAAACCCCTGCAGAAAATCTGAGAATTCCTCTGGCAAAACTTCAGTGAATCAGCAATTAGGGATCTTTAAAAAGGAAAAAAAAAGACTCAGCTTGAATAATGTTATGACTCAGGAGTAGAAGTAAATTTTTGGCAAGCTTTTTTGGCTGATTTAATTAACAGTATGATGCTTAGAACAAAAAAAAATGTAGGTGAAAACTATAAACCTGGGTTTGGGGACACTCAAATTGGAATTTAAACCTCAGCTCCATGATGAGAGCACAGCACCTGAGTCCCCCTATTCCTGTGTAACTGCTGTATGCATGAGGTGGTTGTTTTCCCTCTCCCATTAAGATGAAAAGATGATGGTGAGTTCTTCGAAAATCATAGAATCATAGAATCATAGCTAATGGACAGTATGGAGCTATACAGGCTTAAATATATGATTGCATATCACATGTTGGGTATTGATATACTTGGGTCACAAAAACTCAGGAATGAACGCTGAGGAGGTTGACCCCTTCTCTTAGGCATCGATAGTGGACTGGGGTGGTTCCAGACATCTGGCGAAGAGTGACCTGTGCACTAAGCCCCAGCCTGCAGCAAGCACAGCCGAGTGGACCCAGGAGAGGATGGTGCTTCAGACACGGTGCTGCACCGGAATTTCCCCGTGCGGAGCTGTAGGCGGCTGTGTATTTGGCAGTCGAGTTTTCCTACGTGATGAAGCAAGCTGCTCTCTCCAGACTTCACTTTGCGAGGTGAAATGCCAACAAATTAAGATTAAAAACATCTGCAGATGACTGCATTTTTTGATGGATTTGGACTGCAGGCCATAATTCAGTACTTAATCTGCCTGAGCCTGTCAACACAGGGAGTTGAACCTCAACTAGCTACTGCACGTGATTCTCTCTGGGAAGCCAGTGAACTTGGCGGCTTGGTTTTTCTGTATCATCCATCAACGCAGCAGGTTTTAACTAACTCATGCCTGTGACATCAGCTGTTGCGAAGCATTGTTTTGGAAGTCATCCCACTGCAGTGTGATGGTTGTCTTTTTATGGGCATCGTAGTATAATTTAATTTTGCTACGTTGCCATAAATTCACAAGTTGTTTATTGTTTATTAATTCGCAAGTTGTTTATTATTATTATCAGTAATAATACAGTATGTGCCATGTGCAATAGGTACTAATCGTGCCAAAAACCTTTGCATTTTTACGGCCCAAAATAACCTGGGCAATTCACATACTTAAAAACTACATGAGAATCCAAGCATTTGCTTGTTATGAAAAACTTTTAAGCGTTGTGTGAAATCAGAACGTGGCTTCCCATTTGAAAGCAGCAAAAATTTCTCTGGGGACTGAAGTATTTAGTTTGCAAGATAATTAGCACTGCTGTTATTTAAATAATATGTCATGTTATCTGAAATTTTAAATAAGCAAGAATGAATATCTCTTTAGGCCATTTTACTTAAGAAGTAACTCCCCCTCTGTGAAGTATCACTGTTAAAATACAAATTTTAATCCAGCTTTGAGTCATGATTAAAAATCAATGGTTTAAATTAATTTGGACTTAAATATGATGTCAGCCCATTTTTAGCACTGTTACTTTGTGCTACAGGGACATTTTTGTGAGGAATTATCTTGTAGTGAGCATATTATAATTTTCTAGGCTTAAAGAATATCATTCATGTCATCTTAAGCAATCACTTCATGTTTTTATCAATTACAGGAAGCTTTTGCTTTCATAGCTATAGGATTTTTGCCAGCCTCCAGGTAGAGTGTGAGCCATTAACCACTATTCTTTTGCCCAATATGTTTTTTATCTATCTGGTTTCCCTCCATCCAGCTACAAGAGTATTGTGGGAGACAGTGTCAAAGACCTTTCTAAAGTTGAGGTAAATGACATCTACTGCTCTCTCCTCATCCATAAATCCAGTCATTGTATCAGAGAAGGCAGTCAGGATGGTCAGGCATGATTTACTCTAGATAATACATCTTCTGTTCCCAGTCACCTTTTTCTCCTTTATGTGCCTAGAAATGTGCTCCAAGATCATAGAATCATAGAATAGTTTGGGTGTGAAGGGACCTTAAAGATCATCTTGTTCCAACCCCCCTGCCATGGGCAGGGACACCTTCCACTAGACCAGGTTGCTCAAAGCCTCATCCAGCCTGGCCTTGAACACTTCCAGGGATGGGGCATCCACAGCTTCTCTGGGCCACCTGTTCAGTGCTTCACCACCCTCTCCATGAAGAATTTCTTCCTGATATCTAATCTAAACCTCCCTGCTTTCAGTTTAAACCCGTTACCCCTTCCCCCAGTCACTGGGGATCTCCCCCAGTTTCCATGACCTTTCAAAGACAACATGGGGTGGTGTTAGAAGGGCACAGGCCAGTTCTCTTCGACACTCCTGGATGCAACCCATTGTGTCCTATATACCTTTATGGTTTGAATTCTCTCCTGTAATCCCTGGTTCACTCTTCATCCACGGATGGTAGTTCTTCTCGTTGCGTTCTTCCACTGGTCACAGGGGCTGGGAGACCACCTGAGCAAAAGGCAGCACTCAGTATCTCAGCCCTACCTGTGTGTACTGTCACTACATCCCACACCCCATTCAGCAGCAGGCTCACACTCTCCTTCAGCCTTTATTGTGGTTGTAAAAGCTCTTCTTATTGCCCTTGGCATCCCTTGAAAACATCTTGGCTTCAGTTGAATTTCAGCTTCCCTGAGAACATCTGGACATGTCCATGTGATGTTTCCAAATTTCTCCTTTGTAGCTTGTGCCTACTTCCATCTCCTGTGTGCTGTCTTTATTTACAGTTGTGAGTTCCCTCCTTAGACAAGCTGTTCTCCTGGTGCGTCATCCTGTTTGGAAATGTGCAAATTTCAGGGCACAAGAAAGCCAGGA
>NW_010233841.1:0-7543 GCF_000690775.1 Eurypyga helias
GGTCCCTTCCAACCCAAACCACTCTGTGATTCTATGATTCTAAGATTCTGTGACTTCCCAGTGAAAACTCCACTCCCTTTCTGCCTCACCCTCAGCATTTCAGGAGCATGGAGCAATAGAGCCAGGACAACTTTCATCACATGGGACCTCTCTACCATGGTTTCCTTTTTCTACCCAAACAAGGCCAGGGCTTGGTGCTTGGCATAACTCTTGTTACTGACGCTGGAGGGACAGGAAAGATGGTCATAGATGTCTGAAAGGGTTTGTGCATTACTGGGGTTGCAAAGGTATCTCATCAAGTGGAGCTCTCTGTGCTTGGATGTTATATTTCGGTGGTTATTAGGATGTTCCGTTGTGGAGCGCTCAGGAGAGCTTAGGTATGTGTATAGCAATCTTTGAAATAATTAAAACAGCTTGTGTGAGAAGACCATACGGTCAGTCACACCTCAAATTAATTGCCAAGGAAAGCTGGTGCAATAGCCTGTTAGCTGGGAAAGAATTTCTCTAGCTCCATGCATTGCAGGTTGCTACGTTTGCTAAACCCAGTGGACCTGGGAAGATTGGTTTCAAATGATAATAGATTGAGATTTGGTGTTAAAGGTGTCCTGCAAACAGGAACAGAGTGCACAGTCATGGGCTTTTTATTTCTTCACAAAACGTGTCACGAGCCTAAAACTGTTGGCTCCTTGATTTAATATATTTTCTGCCTAATTTTTTCTTTCAAAAGGGAATGCAAAGCCTGAAATTTCATTAACTCTGTCAAGGTTTTGCTGAAGCTTCGGTAGTGAAATAGGAATGTTGTCAGATCTGAACTGAAAGGCTAGGAAAAAAAAAATCCATTCCCCAAATTCTTTGTTTGGCACTTGAGCTAAACCTTTTTAGCATAAAGCAAACAAAAACCATTTTAACAGTTTCATAGCAAGAGAAATTGCTTCTCAATTCAAATGTGCATTCAGGAGTATATCATCTTTGTGATAACACTGCGTATTTTTCTGTTGCTCATAGAAAGTTCAAGAAAACAAAAGGTAGGAAATTTGGAATTCATGATGTAAACAACAAGCAGGACAAAATAACCCTGTTGTCTGGAAGAGGACTTTCAGCTTGTCTTTTTGCACATGATGCAAAAGCGATTCTTGCCATTTGGAAGCAATTTTTAAGGATTCTGAATTAGTAGAAAGGAGTACTTTCAGCTTCTATTCTACCCCTCAGTTTTGCATAGGTTCTTTCCGTGGTTGGGGACTGTATTTTTGTCACATGCGGTCGGTATGTTAAGCCCTTCAATTATGTATTTCATGATAGACTCGGAGCCAGCCTTTTCCACCCAAATACACATCAGGCCTATGTAGTTGCAACTTGCAAAGGGATTTTTAATAACTACATATTAAAATACTGTCTTGGTTCACTGATCTCTGTAGAATCAGAGCAGTGATGCAGTAGCAAAACACAGAAATCCTGTGTCGCTTTGCACATGATGGGAAAACAGGATTTTGTAGAAGATGCTCCTTTTTTACGCAGTGGAGGACCACAGGCAGCTGCCTGCTGCTGGGAGGGTTTTTTTCTGTCTGAGGGGGAACATGGCTGATGGTTCTGATATCTTAGAATTTGTTTACTTGTAATGCCTGCTTCAGCCACACAGAAACACCCCTGTAGTGCCAGACGATGTGCAGTATGCTGTATAGGAGGCATTGGAAGGTGGGATAATAGACAATGTTAGTCTTCCAGGGAAGACTCCGGTGTTTCCGATAGTGTCCTACAGACTGTAGGCTCCTATGGGCTCCCACGTTTCATTGTGTCCACAGATGGCAAGAGCACAATGCAAAACTCGTCTTGGGCAGGTTTAAATCCATGTTATTTGGCCGATGTTGCAATGCTGGGTCACCTTCTCACTCTCGTCAAAACACCCTCAGCTTTGGAAAGAAACTTCCCGCTTCCTTCTGGCTGTTTTCACCTGCTTTAGCTGCGAAAAGGCAAAAAAAAAAAAATCAGACTGGAAACGCCAGGTTCAGTCCCTGCAAATTCCCTTTGTGGTCTTTGGCAAATTGTTTCCTCCCGCTGTGACTTGGGTGCTGATCTGTCTCACACTGGAAACACCAGGTTCAGTCCCTTACACTGCTGCAAATTCCCTTTGTGGTCCTTGGCAAATTGTTTCCTCTCGCTGTGACTTGGGTGCTGATCTGTCACAGGGAGAGGGCACATTACTGAGCAGTCTCCTGGCGCGTGGGGAGCAGAACTGCGAGGGCAAGGTAGCCAGGGCAAGGCCAAGCTCTTGCTGTCTGGTATGTGCAGGACAGGATGGGACAGTGGGGAGGAGACAGCAGGGAAGGACTTTGGTCTGTGGGAGAAAAAGAGCGGGTTTCTCGGTTTATTGTGTTTTTTAGCAGAAAGCTAAACAGGCGGAGGTCAGAGGAGAAGAAGGTAACACAGAATTGCACTAAGGAAGGTTTAGTGTTTAAAGCAAAGCCAGGCCGCCCTACACACCCAGGTGTTGATTCCCACTGCACCCTGTGCTGCAGCAGGGATGCTCCCAGGCTTCTGCAAAGGGGGCCAGCAGCATAAGGTCCCCACTGGGGTCGAATGTGAGTTTAGCATTGCCACCCTGGGGAGGGGAATGGTCTTGCCTCCTCTGCCACTTGCGTCCTGAACATTTCCCCTCTCCGCCTCACGCGGGCTCTGCCACGGGGACCTCAGGGGAGCTGGCAGCCACCTGGCTGGACTGTCACGTCCACACAGGCAGTCAGGTGTGTCTCAAAGGGCAAAGTAGCTCCTGTTCCAAGGCTCCCTATTTGCAGTGTAACAGGATGATGGTGAGGCGTGCAAAGCCCAGAGACTCCCTCCATCTCCCAGCTTGCTTGGCTGGAGGCAAGGTGAAAGATGCGGCTGCCGTGCTGGGGTGGGTCTCCCCCATACCAGCCTGCTCCCACCTCGTGCCTGCCTCTGCGCTGGAGGGGTGAGCTTCACCCAAGGGTGGCGTGGGGCGCACCAACAGAGGTTGTGAAGGAGCCTGCAGAGGGTCTTCCTCTCCTGTGCCTCTCCATGAGCAGCTCATCACCTCCCTGAGAGGAGCACTGCTCCCCAGTGTGGCAGAAGCACTTCTTTTGCTTCAGCAGCCTGCGCTGACTGGCAGGGAAAGATAAAATTTGAAGGAAAAAGAAATGGTTTTGGAGCTGTTCCTTACTTCAGATGTGCCAGCCTGCTTCCAGCCTTAAACAGTCCCTTTGTTCACAAGACTGGGGTGTTTCCCTTGGCCAGGAGGGAGCTGAGACACTTCAACATGCAGATAGCACTTGGCATATGGTTTTGCTGTTGCACACAAAAGAATGAATGAAATAAGCTTTGGGCTTCCAGAAGACCTCATGGCATCTCATTGGGGGATGTTTACTCCGCTATCCCTCTGCTAAGCACTCCTGGTTGGCACACACACAACCCTATGTTTTAGGTTTTAAGACAAGGTAGTTTTCTTTTAAATATGCTGCAAGAAAAAAATCTGTTTATTGTTATGGCCTGCTCTCAGGGGCATGGTTTGCCCTTGGCTGATTGCCCCGGGCTACCATTCAGCGAGAGCCGCTGCAGAAGTGCAGCGGGTTTGGCCAGCTGTGCTAGCAGAGGCTGTGTCTGTACTAGTAAACCTAAACATCTGGATGGCTTAAAGGTTAGCATGGTCCCTGGCCGTGTGTTGGCCTGTGAAAACCAGCTCCAGCCTGGAAAAGGCCCAGACACCGTTTGAGGGAGAGCTTGTGCGAGGACTCTTCCCATTTATTTCCTTATGAACCGATTAACCCTGAGTCTGGTCTCAGTTTCTGTTCACGTCAGAGCCCCCCGGGGCGGGCCTGAGATACAGCCCAGGATTCACTTGTAAGGCTCTGAAGAACGTATTGCATGAATAGAGGCAGCACCTTTCCTGGTGTTTGACAGCACCTGTGCGTCTATGGACATGCCAGCAGGCAAGAGGGGTTTGGACACAGCCACCCTGTTTTGGTGAAAAATTTAGGTGGCTCAACAGGATTCATGTCATGCCCCTCAGCCCTTGGACCTCTCGTCCTGGTTTATTTGGATAACAGAGATGCAACCAGACATGGAGCGGGCCATCGCTTGGCGAGAGCAGTGGTGGGACAACAGCTCCCAGGTAGTCCTGCTGCTGCCAGGGGCTCAACCCTCCCATGTACGGAGGGACGGTGACGGCCTTTGTTCATGAAGACAGGAACAACGCTGGGGCCAGCGCAGGATCTGTCAGCCAGTCTCATTTCACTCTGTAGTGCCTGACTGGCACCTTTTGTGACGGTTTTTGGAAGAAACCCACTTGGCCTCCCCAGTGCAGATGCAAGTGCCCATGAAGCAGACTCCGCACGGCCTGAACAGAGATGAATTTACACAGGTGACATTTCCACACAAACAAAACCTGCAGGAGATTATGGGATTAACGTTCACCTTGAAGGCAACAGGGGCTGCTGAGCCTCTGGATGAGAAAAAGGAAAGAAAATGGGAAAATGGAGAAGATCAGGTTAAGGAAACCGCTCTGCTTCACACAACTAGAACAATTAAGCTGGGAAAGCCCTCAAGGATGGCAGAGGGTTAGAGCGTAGCAAGTGTTCTTGCAGTTGGCTGACCCCCGCTCACCTACACCATAATAAACGGCACAGCCTGGAGCAGAGGCTGGTGGCAAAGAGCAGAGCAGGTGCCATAGTCAGCAGTGTGCCAGCCCCAGCATCGATGCTGGATGTCTGCGGCTGCGGTAGGAAGGCAGGCAGGAGGAGAGCCAGGGGAGCTCTTTCTCCTGCCACTGCCACTTTTTGGAGTCGCTGTTGATTGAGCAGAGGTGATGCTTGCTCTGGTCCCATCTGCCCCTCTCAGAGCTTTCAGCAGCAAATCCAGCTGTGGCAGCCTGATGTTGCTTCACAAAGTTAGGTCTCCAAAGGCTCTGGGACAGCTACTGAAGGGAGTCCCACCTCAAAGAGTGGTACAAAGGTACCAAGAAATGGGGTGGGATGCCTATACCTCCACAACATACGGGCACATTGGCTTCCTTGATGCAGCGTGGAGGCCATCAGCTCTCTGCTCCCTGCAGAAACCTGTAGTAGGGGTTATGTCCTCTGGGCAGCATCTGGACCAACAGGTTCTCGACTGGGTTTCTGAGATATTGGTGACATATAACCAGGGCTTCCTTTATCTGTCTTCCATGAAATGAGGTGTTTCAAAGACTCCTTGCCACCTCTAAGAGGCATTGCTGGCTTCTCCTCTCATATCCTGCCCATGGCATGGTCCCGTGGTCTGATCTCCACCTGCGTAATAGAAACACATAGCACTGCCATGAGTTTCAAGGTTGTAGCTACAAGCACGATGTTATCTCTCTTGCCTCCAGCTGCTCCAGGCTGTCAGGATCAGATGTGGTGTCCTCCACAGGGATGTGGCACTCTGCCCGTTCATACCTCCAGATGCCTCCTCAGCCAAGCTAAGCATGGTCTTAAAATCTGGGTGCCCCAAGACAGCTATTATCTGCTTATTATTTCAGCATGCCCTTGAAGAGGTGTTCTGCTTTCATTTTACAAGAGTACCTATACCAATCTGCTCCTGATACGAGTCTTTGGGGATTTCAGTGAATCCTTCTGGATGCCTTTAGGGACACAAAATATTTCTCTTTGTAGTCAGATTTTGCCACTTGTTTTTATTTTGTAACTGGATGTTGGTTCACCTTTTATTTTTTTTTTAACCTTCCTAACAATGAAAATGCTTCTTTCTGCTTAGTGCCCACACTTCTTCCAACACACCTACTAAATCCTTACAATTTCTGTGAGAGTGGCATCCATTGCAGATGATACCTTTGGAAGAGAGGCAAACACTCTCCTGTTATTCATCCAAGACAGAACAGATGCCACGAATTCCCTACGCGCTCCTGTTTCCTTTGTGGAGGCAAGGGCGGACACAAAAGTACATGGTTTTGGGAATGAACAGATGCTTCCCAGCAGATCAGGATGGTGCAGTTGGGCTGTGCAGTACCTGTGGGGTACCCAGCCCATATCACAGAAGCCATCTCCTGGAGCTCTTGCTCTGAAGGATGAGGAAGGGCTCTCTCCTGACTCTTGGCGTAGACCTGCTGTCAACCCTTGTGCACACTCTTATACTCAGCCCTAGGTCAGAGATACTTCCAGAGTCCCAGCCAGACTCTGCAGCGCAGGATCTGCCCGTTAACAGTTCCCCTGTCTCCCCACGGCTGCTACAGCCCCAGTGGCTTTTGGCAGTGCCTCTGGGATGGGTGCAGTGTGCCACTGGCCACCCTGCCTCCACTCCAGACAGCTTTCATATGCTGCCAGGAGATTTCTACCCTTCTGCTCTGCCTGCGTGGAGGATTGGGCAATGTCCCCATTGGAAAACCAGGCTGTTTTCCTAACAAGGAATAACCAACTACCATTCCCAGAATTACTGGCTGGCAGAAATTTTATTCTTTAACATAAACCTAGACGAAGTACTTCATCGAAGACTGCCATGCCTCTGCCACAACCTACTGCAAGAACACGCCACCTCCACCTACTAGGTCCCCTCTAAGCACCTTTTATAAGGATTCCTCCAAGCTAGGGATGAGGGCTGAATTTAAGCAAGCAGACCGTATCATCTCACAAAAAGTCCTTTTCTCTTGAACTGGTTTGGATGTGCAGCAAGCCAGCCAACCTTCACGGCCCACATACTTTTCAGCTAGCTGTGTGGCTTCCTTCAGCTATCAAATGAACGTAGTGAAGCAGATGAGATCGTCCCAAATTTACACAGGTAGGAATGAAAACATCTTGCCTGGGGTTTTCAGATGACTAAAGTGACTTTCTGTTTTCAGATCAAGCTGCTGGAGAGTGACAAGCTCAGTGGAAAGAAGGCAAATTTTATACTGAGATGTCACTACACAAATCGAAGAAACTATATATAAGAGCAAAGATTATAAGAGCAAAGCAATAGAAAGAAGTTTCTGAAAGGAGAGAAAGGGTAAGTCATCTCTTCAGTCTGTGTACAGGCTTTCGTTAATGTGGTATTCAAGTGAAGCACTATTGTCACCACCTTCTGCAGTGTCCTTTGCACAACACCTTAAAGAAAAATTGCTTCTACTCTGGCAACATGAAAGTTGCTGCTACTTTTGCTCAGTATCAGCTCTGGTGGCACTGTGCACCCCAGGTTCCTTGCTTCATGTCTGTTCAGTCCCACTCCACATACTGGCTCTCTAGGTCCTCGATTCCCCATAGACACCCAAAGGGAGACCTGCGCAGGTACCCACAGTGATACAGAGATGTGATAGTAGATCAATCCCAAGCACAAGGACAGGCTGGGTAGAGAGTGGATGGAGAGCAGCCCTGAGGAGAAGGACTTGGGGGTACTGGGGGATGAAAAGCTGGACATGAGCCGGCCGTGTGCGCTGGCAGCCCAGAAAGCCAACCGTGTCCTGGGCTGTATCCAGAGCAGCGTGGCCAGCAGGGCGAGGGAGGGGATTGTCCCCCTCTGCTCTGCTCTGGTGAGACCCCACCTGGAGTGCTGCATCCAGCTGTGGAGCCCTCAACATCAGAAGGATATT
>NW_010233841.1:7796-13426 GCF_000690775.1 Eurypyga helias
GGCCAGGCTGGATGAGGCTTGGAGCAACCTGGTCTAGTGGAAGGTGTCCCTGCCCATGGCAGGGGGGTTGGAACTGGATGGTCTTTAAGATCCCTTCCAACCCAAACGATTATATTATTCTATGATTCTAGATGAACCTCCTGCTATTGCGGCCCTGCTCTGGAAAAAGCTTCTCAGTGGAAGAACAGGAGGCCATGAGCTGGTGGCAGAAGCATGGTAGCCCTTGTCTGCTGGACTGGACCTCTGAGTGCTAGAAACTTTTGTCACTGCAGCCCTGGAATGCCACCTCCATCTGTACGAGCCTTGCTCCTTCCTCGGGGACAATCCCGTCGGCAGCAGTGCTTTGGCCCGTACAGGCTATGCTGTCTCCCCAAAGAGAGCACAGCTCTCCTGCCAGAAGGATTTTCTGTCCAGCATAATCACATTTACACAAAGGCTTTTGCCAACGTTGCAATATTGGCTGGGGGTAGAGAGCGGGCTGAGGGTAAATGACACTCTTAGAGATAGAGCTTTGCCAGAAAAACTTTTAGTGTGGCTTAGTCTTAACAGCTGCCGTTCCGGTGCTGTATCTCTGGGTATTTTTAGTTTGCCTTTGCAGTAGACAGACCCATACCTTTCTCATGAATAATGTGAAATTTGCCAAGTTCAGAGTGCACATTTTAATTAACTCAGTGTTTGCTCGAAAGAAAATGATATTGCTGCGCTTTCATTTGATGATTCAAGTAATACTCGCTGGGTGTTCACTCCTGACCTGCAAGCCCTCATATTTAAAACAAGCTGGGGGTTGGTGGGGGAAGAAAGGCATTTTTTGGCAAGGGAACTGCTGCCCTCAGGCTATTAATGCATCTTAATCCCAAACAGAAAATGAAATCACTTTGGGCAGGTGCCAAGCAACACAATGACTTTCCTCTGATTTCAGGGAGTTCTTTTGGAACAGCCTTTCCCGCATGAAGTCAGAGCTGTACTCCCAGTGCTGCTTTCACTCTACACCCGTTTTGTACCCCTACCAAGGCAGCAGAGTTCCCCCAGATTAACAAAGGAAAACCAGACCCCATTGGTGCTGTTATTTATTGTTTGTATTGTGGCTCAGGGCCTGTTGCTGACACTGGACTTAATGCCTGCACAGCCAGAGGGCACATTTTTTCTTCTGATTGTGCTTTTGAGCATAATTACCTCTAAACTGCATCGTTTGCCGGTCCCCTGACAGCGTTACACAGAAAGAAAGATGTCTGAACCTCTCCCTGCAAGGCGGAAGACCTGTGATAGTCTTCAGGCTGCTAAAGAAGCCAAACGGCATCGTCTTGCTGCTGATTTGTCCCGGGGTGCAGTGCAGGGTCCTGTTTAGCTCCCCTGACGACAACACTGCTCATGAAAGGGCACGTCCCCTGTCTCTTCTGACACGGGCAGAAATGCAGGCGTCGCGTGAGAGGGGAGCAGGAGGGGAGCAGAGCAGGGGCGTGGGGAATTGCTGGGAAGTCGGCACAAGCGGTGGGCTGGAGCCGAACGTTAGGCAAGGTGGTGGGGACTGCTGAGGAGCTACGGGCAAACGGAGGGGAGACAAAGCGAACTCAGAGGGAAAGGACTTGGAGGAGGCAAAGCACAAATGGAAGGTTCTACCCTCTCTGCTCCCTGCCATGGAGTGAACAAGGCTGGAGCAGAGGAGAGCTTGGATGGGTGCTCCTGAAGAGGGACAGCACAAAAAGGGGGTGTCTGCAAGGGCAGAGGTGAGAGCAGGGTCCTGGGGGGAGCAGAGTGTAACCAGGGGTCTGGAGAGGAACAGCACACATACATACGGCAGCTCTCTGAAGGAAAATGTTTCTGCACAAACACAAATTATGAAGGGAAAACCCAAACCAAAACACTGGGCAAGACGAGGCATTCAGGCAGGAATGGTGTGCTGGAGGAGAAGGGCTTAACAGGGTCAAACCGGAAAGCAGTACAAAGAGAAGTACTGATGAAGAGCCACTTAGCACTTGAAGAGAGAGGTCTCAGAGCACACAGGCATCTGGAAGAAGAACGTGGGGTGGTGGTACTTCCTGAAACAGGGAGCCAAGGACAGCAGAGTGCCATAAGCATTGCTGGGAGAGGAGGGAGGGAGCGGAGGCCTTGAGCTACATCCCGCATGGAAGCGAAGCGTGCAGCCGAGGTACGACAGCAGGATGATGGTGCGATGCACTGCACTGCGCAGAGCAACCAGCAGACCTTGTCATTTGGGCAGATGGAAAGGTACCTGTCCCTTCGCACGCGTGTGACTGCAGAGCACGTCCGAGGACAGCAACTCGGCAGCAGTGATGTTGCGCTCCTTCTGACGCGGCACAGAGCAGGAGAAAAGCGGTGAGGCATCTCTTATTCTGGTAACGGGGCCAAGGAGACATGCTGGATCTTCTCATGGGGCCACAGGCCAGCCACCACCCTGGGATGGAGTACAGGAGAAGCACAGAACGAGAACACCATCGCGGGACTGTCAGGATGCGCAGACCTGTGTTTGGCACAGCCGGGAAATGCAGTGTTTCATGCAGATATACATCAGTGTCAAACATCTCAGATCCTGTGCTATGGAAATGCCAGCAAAACCAGTCCTGGGACTGAACAGCTTCAGCCCCTGGAATCTGATAAAACAGGTCTTAAAGCCTGCCTCACAGTAGGGAAAACCAAATGCTTTCCTGAAGGCAGGGGATGGGTGTGAGCAGTTTGTCAGGGCCCTGAGCACACTCTCCCCTTTCTCAGGTTTTAGATGGCAGCTCCAGACCAGCTGGCTGGTCAGAGCTGGTGGGGAAAAAGGAGCTGGAAGAAGCTTCTGATTCCCTGCACAGCTCTGCTGAGAGGCTTTCACGGGAGCTTCCCTCCTCCTCAGCTCGGGAACTGATTTTAGGTCGTGGCTCTCATGCTTGGCCCCCGCCTGAGCTGCGCTCATGTCCGTGCTCATGCCGGGCTGGTACCCTGCTGATGGGAGCCCTGACCCTGCCTCAGGCCCTCCACTCCCTGGCTGAACCTCCAGCCTTTCCTCATCTCTTGGGGTGTCGCTGCTCTCTGCTGTGGTTTTATGGTGGCTGCCGGGCTGGGGTGGGGGCACTCGTCCAGCAACGGAGCTGCGCTGCAGCAGGGGATGATGGATGATTTCTCCTCTGCTGCAGGGGAATTGAGCTGGCAGAAATCGTTGAGAATGACATCCCAGGGTCCCTTGGGATTCCTCTGCCAGCACAACCCCTCCCTGCAACAGAGCGGTGGCTACTTAAAATTATGAATCCAGTGTCACACTGGCAAGACTCAGAAGGGGCTGGGGACAAGAGCCTCTGCCGCAGCTAAAGACGGCTGAGTGAGTGGAGGAAGCACTGGAATAATTCTGCACAGTAATCACGGGCAAAGAGAGAAACATCATTATCCTCTAGAGCTGCCTAGACTGTTGAGACACAGTAAGAGAAAACATCGCTCTTTGCACACCCAAGGTGAGATCACCTCTCTGCTCTCTGCAGATATATACTCACGTACGAAACTGCTTGTGCTCCACCTGGGCACAAGCAGTTCAGGCTGGGCCAAGAAAGCAGTATGTGAATGACTTTAAGACGACAGCATTTCAAGTGGCTGCCTCTTAAAATCCTGCCTATCCTGGAGATATGCCCCAAAAGATTCATGAGAGAACACAAGGATGGTGGAGATCTGGGGTCACTCTTGATGACATTCTTATGCATGACAGAACCAGAGGGAAACATGACCAAAAACCCTAATAGCATTGCCTACAGCAGCAGAGAGTGCAGCCTAAAATTGAGTCACAGCAAAATGCAAATCCACACGGAAGAACTGAATTATTTTGTCCACGCTGCAGAAAGAGGAGGCACTCAGATTTGATTCAAAGTAAAGCAAGCAGCTAATGAACAGCAACTTCCCTCCAGAAGTCAGCAACCGCACAAGGAATATTGACATACCTATCAAGATTTATACCACGAGCAGCATAAATGCACAGCTTATGAACTGGGGAAGGGTATAAACGGGAAGATGAAGAAGTGGTAGTGGCAAGGAAACCTTGAACAAGACTTCCAAAGCTGTTGCTTTGAAATCAGGTGAAATTAGCAGAAGCAAGGAAAATACCATGTCAGACAGTTAACGTAGTAGGAAGGAGCTCCAGTAGCATAAGGATGAACTGAATGGGCTGCCCAGGGAAGTGGTGGAGCCACCATCCCTGGAGGTGTTTGAGAGATGAGTTGATGTGGTGCTTAGGAACATGGTTTAGGGTAGACTTGGCAGCGCAAGGTTGACAGTTGGACCTGACGATCTCAAAGGTCTTTTCCAACCAGAACAATTCTACAATTCTATGATTCTAGAAAAGCACTTCTTTGCCACCGTCTGGATGTCGGAGTTTTCTCTGGCACACACCGGACCACAGGCTAACATTGCAAGCGATTCATAGTCCCCTCGGAGACTGTCTCCACAAGCCTCACGCTCCTGCACCACTGAGTCATTAGCACGTGACTCTAAAACTCGAAGGATTCAAATTGAAGGGGAAAAAGTAATCAGGGGATGACCAAGTTCTTCTAGCATATCTTCTGTCCTGAAATTTCTTACAGAATAGGAAAAAAAGCAGAGGAAGAGTTTGAGGGAGGAATCCATAGGAGGGTCCAACGCTTAAGAGTGTCCGCAAGTAAGTTATCACAAATAGCAAAAGAAGCAGAGTGTGGGATGTGCTGGATTTTGGAAAGAAGCAAAGAGAGCAGAGTGACCTGCACAAGGATAACAAGCTCCTTTGGCTATCACAGACTTTTGGAATGAGGAAAAAAAATTGCAGAGAAAAGGCCAAGGCTGAAAAGTAAGGAGAAACAGTGTTTCCTAGCAAAGTGGGTACAGAGGACCTGAAGCAGGATGGGTAAAGGAAATTTTGCTCTAGGGCTTTATAAAGCAAAAGTGAAAGAAAACACTTTTTTTTTTTTTTTTAATATGGTGTGAAAGCACGGGGAACAGGAAATATCAGACATTGTTGCTCAAACAGTAAGCGTGGCCTGGGAGGAGTACAGAGAAGTTACCCGAGAGGTTAGAGATCAGATCAGGAAAGCCAAAGCCCTGACAGAATTGAACCTGGCCAGGGACATCAAGGCCAACAAGAAGGGCTTCTATAGGTACATAGGGGACAAGAAGAAAGTCAGGGAGAATGTGGGCCCTCTGCGGAAGGAAACGGGAGAGCTGGCATCTCAGGACATGGAGAAGGCCGAGGTACTCAATGCTTTCTTTGCCTCGGTCTTCACTGGCAAGAGCACGAGCCGTACCCCCAAAGTCACGGAAGACGAGAGCAGGGATTGGGAGAATGGAGAGCTGCCCGTGGTTGGCGAGGATCAGGTTCGAGAACGCCTGAGGAACCTGAAGGTGCACAAGTCCATGGGACCCGATGGAATACATCCACGGGTCCTGAAAGAACTGGCGGATGCAGTTGCTAAACCTCTCTCCATCATATTTGAAAAGTCGTGGCGGTCTGGCGAAGTTCCCAGTGACTGGAAAAGGGGAAACATAACCCCCATCTTTAAAAAGGGGAAAAAAGAGTACCCGGGAAACTACAGGCCAGTCAGTCTCACCTCTGTGCCTGGCAAGGTCATGGAACAGATCCTCCTAGAAGCCACGTTGAGGCACATGGAGAACGCGGAGGT
>NW_010233842.1:0-19005 GCF_000690775.1 Eurypyga helias
ATGGCATCCCTTCCCTCCAGCAATGCACTTAGTCTGCAGCTGTGCATACCATGAAACCCATGATTTTTTACCTTCCTTTCAGCCATCTTTAGCCTATTTTTATGACTTTTTCTTCATTTGCATTCCATTGTAGTTGCACAGTGTTATACAGAAATAATGGAGCTAAAGCGTAAAAATTCTAGAGTGCTTCACAATGTGGAATGATTTTGTTAAGGGTTACAAATACTGTGTATAAAGAAAAAAATACTCCATTTTAATAGTAAGAACAGAACTAGACTTGTTAACTAACTCATCTCTTTTAGGAATTCCTCTGTATCTGAGTTAATTCTGTGAGTCTTAAAGCTCTGTATCACAAATGGTAGATGTGAATATCAGCATTTAGGTTATTGTCTGGGGAAAACTGCACGTGTTTAAACAGTGTGTTTGATCCCTGTTGGCTGCTTATTCCATTAACCCATCATGGCAGAGGACGTGATATGTCTGTTTCTAAATTTCAATCCTTTTGTATTGTCTCCTGAGGCTTCTCTTGTCGCTAACTCATATCAGCTGTACAAGCAAGCGCTGTTTCAGGCGCACATGAAACATTTATTTTATTGCCTGCTGGTTCCCAGTGTTATTGTATGTCAAAAATGAACTCAGCTGATATATCACCAATATACGAATGTCTTAGTCCTCCTTTCATCTGTTACCCTGTTAAACAACTGTCTCTTATTTGTCACAGATACTGTTCTCAAATAAGGTGGAACATTTAAAAAAATTGTTGGTATTCTTTATTTACTTCTTAATTAGTTTTACCTTTCATTCTGGCCAGAATTTCTTCTGAATACTTACACAACCAAGGTGTTTTCTCATGTGAACGAAATAATAGAATCATAGAACGGTTTGGGTTGGAAGGGACCTTAAAGATATATATCGTTCCATCTAGTTCCGACTCCCCTGCCATGGGCAGGGACACCTTCCACTAGACCAGGTTGCTCAAAGCCTCATCCAGCCTGGCCTTGAACACTTCCAGGGATGGGGCATCCACAGCTTCTCTGGGCAACATGCTCCAGTGCCTCACCACCCTCTACGGGAAGAATTCCTTCCTGATGTCCAATCTAAATCTGACCTCTTTCAATTTAAACCCGTTACCCCTTGTCCTGTCACTACAGGCCCTTGTAAAAAGTCCCCCCCAGCTTCCTTGTAGCCCCTTCAGGTACTGGAAGGCTGCAATAAGGTCTCCCCGGAGCCTTCTCTTCTTCAGGCTGAACAAGCCCAACTCTCTCAGCCTGTCCCCATAGCAGAGGTGCTCCAGCCCTCTGAGCATCTTCGTGGCCTCCTCCGGACTCACTCCGACTGGTCCATATCCTTCTTAGTTGAGGGCCCCAGGGGTGGACACAGCACTCCAGGTGGGGTCTCACAAGAGCAGAGTAGACAGGGAGAATCCCCTCCCTCGGCCTGCTGGCCACGTTTGAGCTTCATGCATTTAAACCTGCTCACCTGAGAGCCAAGTAGTGTGGTAGGGGCCAGTTGAAATCCTGCATCCAAGGATAGTTCTTTACTTTCTTCCACACTTGAATTATGAAGAAATGTTTACTAAAGGGACACTGTGTGGCTGGGTAACTGTTATGTGCAAACGTTTAGACTGGATAGAACATCAAAACTTCTGTATCAACTGTGTGTCTGTTTTTCCTGTACAGCTATACTTACTGGTGGACTGCAGGTGTGCTGAAGCATTTACCTCTGCCTTTTGATGAAGGTAGGAACTATATTTGCTCCTTGCCTTACAGCATATCTTGAAAAAGGAGTTTTAGTCACAAATGTTTTTTAACTGTTTTAGATCCCAAAGCTAAAGAAAAAGGTTTCCATAATGACTGTGAAATTCTTTCCCCCCTCCTTGACATGAGCTATGATTTTTCAAATGCAGAATGCAAGAGATGCCTAGTCGGCTAAAACTTGATTTCCATATGTGCCAGGCCACACTTCATTCTTTTAGTCTTTTTTTTTTCATTGCCTTTTAAGATGTATTTATAGTCTATACTAGTGGTTACGTTTCTGTAGCAGATGACAGGGTATAGCTAGTGTCTTTATTTCTCTGCGATACTGTAGAACATGTTTTATTAGGAATTGTCATAATGAAAGGAAATGAAATTATGGTGGTTGCTAATGTGTATTTATTAAAGATATGCTGTGCATCTTCTTCATATCCTATTTTCTTGTCCTAGAGGGGATATTGCTGTAGGAAAATGTGTGGTAGGGTGGCTAGGTGAGCAGGCCAATTTTCGGGGTTTTTTTTGCAGAATCACTAACTGTAAGTAAAAAATTTGTTTTCTTTTCCCCAGTGACATGTGCTGAAAACAGGCACAAGTTGACAGTGAAGAAATTCCACAAATATGAAGAGGAAATTGATATCCACAATGAGTTTTTTCGGCCATATGAGTTGAGCAGTTTTGATGAGACCTTCTGCTTGGCAATGACCAATTCTACACGGTATATATTTTGGGACTATAAATCCTCAACTTGAAGTTGATTTGGTGTGAATTAAATGTATATTTGATTTATTTGCTAAAGTGTGTGTAACACAATGGGTTTTGGCGGGTGTTTGTGGGTATTTTGGGGGGGGTGTTGCTTCGAATTTAGCAAACCTCTAGTAACTAAGTCCCAATACTGAAACGGAAATGCTACTTGAAAAAATCTGTTAAGATAGCACTTATTTTTCCAGTTATTTCCCGTTACAGGGTGCCACATATGTGGGCACTTAAAGGCTGAGGAATGTGCTTTTCCCTGTGGGCTCACTAGATCACCGAGGCGACCTTCAAAGCAACTGTTTTCTTATTGTTCTGCTTTCATTTTACTGTTATTCTCTTCTGTTCATCAGGTTCTCACCACTGGCCAGATATTTTTTTTGTTGGCAGCGATCAGCTACATATTCTAAGCATAATCTTAATCATGCTTTAGCTAAAGACTTCCAGGCAGATTATGTATCATGTAGCTTTTTGACCCAGTTTGAGTGTTGGCAGCATTTTGAAAACAGTGTAGCTGAGAGACAGGGCTTCTTCAGCACAGGAGTGGAGCACGTTGCTCTAGCTTCCCTGGCAAGTGGTAATGTTTGCAGCTGTTTTATGGAGCTAAATAATGCAATTGTAAGCTTTTTAAATACCATGGGTGTTTATATTTACATGACTTCAGCTTGTAATGATGAAGTTAGAACTTGATATTTCTTTTTATAATGATTTTTTTTTTAATTCAGTGGTAGATGTTAGAGGTGATTGTTCCAGAAAATTATAAAAATTCTATGTGTTGAACTTTGCCCATGAACAGTTTTTCCTTTCTGTTTTGCCAGAGATTTTATGCCTAAGAATGTGGGGATTGATCCAAGTCCATTTACTGTTCGTAAACCTGATGAAACTGGAAAATCAGTGTTGGGGTAAGTCTTTAATGGTTTAATAATAATGAAATTGTAATGCAAATATATAAACTCTATGTGTGTGTCTGTGTAGCATATTCTCTGTTACATAGGAAACAAAAATAATCATTGGTGTTATACTGTAGAACTGTGCACTTTGAAAATAATATCTAATTTGCAATTTTTATTTGACACTGGGAATTCTTTATTCAGACTTGTTATTTTCTGTTTTTTTTCTACTCCTCTAAGTGAAAACCATGAGAAAATTTTATCTAGAATAAAGATACAGAGGTTGTTAAAATTTGATCCTCTTTTAATGCTTGTGGCAACTGTATTCTCTATTGCAGATGACAGGAATGCATGTATTATTGTTGTTTTTTTTTAAAAAATAGTAATTTTTTAATAAATAGAACATAGCCTGAAACAGCAATAATTGCCAATTTCCGCACAGTTTTTGATTAAAAATGTAGTTCTATAATCTATAAATATTTTTAAAACAATACAGTGACAGTTATTGAGAGACATGAATGTTTCATTTAGCTACTTTTGCATCTGGACTTGCTTTGTTACTTTATTTATTCCATTGCTGTGTTTGATCTGCTGTATCACACAAGGGCTATGGAGACTATTCCTGAACCACTACATTCTCTCTTTGATACCTCATATTAAGGAAACCTTTTGTCAGTAATGACTAAACCTGTGTTGTCACAGTATTGTAAGTTGTTCTGAAAACTTGCTGTTCTGTTAAAAGCTACAAAATTTGACTGTCTCACAAATAACATCTATTGTGCCTTGACCTTGAGGGACTCATTGTCAATAAATGTTGAGAGCAGACTGTGCTTATCACTAGTAGAACCTGATTTCATGCTACTGATGTTCCCTGGGAATAAGCAGAAAGACTGTTCAGCAGTTACACAACTTAACCTCTGCTAAGAATTGTGAGTTTATGGGTACTTTTGAGGATAAGCTTTATTCTTCCACTTTGTGTTCATGTCAGGTTTTGGACGAACTAATTGTCCAGAAGTTCCATTAAATCCTTAACATTCATACATTTTTCTCAGGCACTTTGCTTCAAGCTCTCTACGGTGACTTTTAGGGATTGTTATGAGATAGAGAATCAGCTGGATCAAGGCCACATTCCAGACACTCCCTGGGTATTGCTCATAAGGCTTCCCATGTGTTGGCTGTATAGTGGGGTAAAAGGTGGCTTCAGTCTTCCACCTTACCCATATTCAGCCCTTGGTAGAGGCAGTATCTTTGCTTTGCACATTTGTCATCATCTTTTGATCTACTATGACATTTCTGGAGGATTTGGTGATCTGTTTTCATCTGTAAGTGTTCTGGTCTGCTAGGACAATTAGATCTTGGCTGCATTCTGAGTATGGGTTGGGGGTGGGGGTGCCACTCTTTGCAGCGTTTGGCCACTTGCCCCATTCTTCAGCTTTCAGAAAGGACTGCTTTTCTTGTGACCTTCACCTCATTTAGAGAAGTAGGGAAGATAACCTTTATTTTCTCTAAAATGAATGCAGTATGCTGTCATAACTTCCTATAAATTTCAGTCTAAAATGTCCATTTCTGCTGAGTCTGCAATTAAACTTACCTGTGTTGTTTTTTCCCCTAAAGCATTTATTCCGGCTGTAAGAATTCTTTGGATATATTCATGTCCTTGGGGTGGGGTGTGCTCTCATATCAAGAACCTTTGGGAGGACTCTCCTCCTTGTTTATGTTGTGTTCCTAAAGCATATAACTTTTAGCTAACTCACTAAACTGCTGTATAAGTTTAACTGCAAAAGGCAGAACTCTGACAGTCATGGCGTGCTCCACTAGAGCTCAAGTGATACTGCTCGTCTCCATGTCTTGGCTGATGAGAACACTAAAGCTGCAACTCAAAACAGCATTTGCACCAAACCTCGTGCTGTGGTCAAAGCCTCTTGGCATGCTGCTGTCTTCCTTTAGGGCCTTCCTTGAGAGTAGGTCACACACAGTGTATACACAGACAGTCACCTGAGCAAGGAGATGATGTTGCTTCCCTGTTTCCAGAACTGAATTGTCTACAAATATATTCATTACCTGCCTTCCAGTCCCTCCTGAGTTCCTGAAAGATGGTGACAGTGTCTGAGGGGAAAGTGCAATCACAGACCCTTCCATGGCCCGTAGGAAACCATGGAAAGGATGTAAGAGTGGTACATTTTCTGACGGGTAAATTAACATATAACTTTCAGAGCTTGTACAGTTAAACCCAGTGTTAGCCTACTAAAATATAGCTGCTGTGTCTTGAGAATTCTGACAAATAAGGCACCTCTTTATATTGACTAGAATTTCTAGAGTGAGAAATACATGCTACATAAAAAAATTTTGCTGATTAAAGAACTAAATTGAAGGGGGAAGTATGGAAAAGGAAGGGAAAAAAGTGGCATTACGGTTAAGATTTTTGGGCCCAGGATTAAGAGAGTTAATGGAGTGGATAATGTCGCTAATCAGAAAGTGAAAGTTTTTCCTAGATCAAAACCAAAGACGTTATGTCTCAGTGAATTTTTATTCCTTTTTATTCATTCAGTCTGGGCAAGGGATTTAAGTAAAGAATCAGAGAATTGGTGGAGAAAAGCTGACATAATCCTTTGAGCTCTCTTTTTTAAATGTTCTGGAATAAGAAAAGATTGAAGAGAAGTAAATCAACTGGGGGATTCAGAAGATGAGCAACAAGTTGCTCCAGAAGATAGAACTCATTTCCCCCAGTAAGACTGTAACCAAAATGAGGAATTTTAAATACTTGTTGTTAATATCTCACTGATTTCATAAATACACACTTCCTTCCATAATAGAAACAAAAGTAACAGGGAAGAAACCGTGCTGCAGCGCAAAACAGCTGCTAGTGCTCCTCCACCCCCAAGTGAGGAAGCAGTGTCAAGCAGTTCTGAAGACGATTCTGGGACAGACAAAGAAGATGAAGGTGCTGTTTCTCAACGTTCAACTCCAGTAAAGGTGACTGATACAGGCGACAATACAAAAATCACAGAGGTAAGAAATTGTTGACAGTCATGTTTCCTTAAAAAAACCCAAACCAAAACAGAACCAAAAAAACCCACACACCAAAACCAAACCAAGCCAAAAAAACCCAAACCAAACCAAAAACCCCCACCATACTCTAAATGTTATAGAAAATTCAGAAGTAATGCACTGAAAAATTAAATTAAAAAGGTCTCCAGTGTAATTTCTTTGTGTAGATATTATCACAGGCGCTTATAAAACTTTGCTGTTGTTCTTGTCATGTAATAGTGAAACACAATGGAAAATAACATTTTTCAGAAAATGAAGATTACTGTTAGAAGCCTATGGCATTTGAAAGGTACTCAAGTCAGGTATAGTCCATTACATAAAACAAAATATATTAGTGTGTTAATTCAGACCAGTAATGCACTTCTGATCGTTGTCCCTTACCATGCTCTGGCTCATCATGAGGTGGTCTTGGAGCAGGCAAATGGGCGTCCTTTTTGGATGAAACTAAACTGGGAGGTGCTTCACCAGGAATGTACATGATCTACCTGCTTAATCAACACTTAGTCCATGGGAGTTAATCTGGAGCAAACCACCTGAAAGACATGTAGTATGGGTCTGAGATTCTGAGCACTGCTTCTTTCGATACAAATCTAGTCCTTTGAAGGATGCCACTCGCTCAGGTCGATATAACTTTAATGTTCAATCTGGCTAAATTTCAACATGATTTATGTGAAGATTTTTAAATTGCTGTTTCATAATTATATAATCTGACATCTAAAAAAATGAAATTTCACTAACTGCAGAAACATGCATGATAATGTTGTCACATTGGTCCTATGCTATGAGTACTACTGCCTCTAAGGTGGAAGATAATGGCAGGATAATAGTGAAATCGTCTATGCACAGTCACATAAAAAGAATGTGCATTCTCAGTTGTGGGCTATTAATCTTTTTTTGCTAGCATAACTCCCAATTCTGGTGGAATCCCTTGCGTGCGAATTTAATGAAAATATTAATTTGTACAACGTATTATGGAAATACTTATTTTATTAATTCATGTAACATTTCTTCAAATTCTTCCTTGTAGATACCCAGTTTGGGTACCACTGAAAATCTCTCAGCAAAAGAATGTGCTAATGGAGACTATACAGATTTGGAAAATAGTTATCTTGTGTTGGTTGGGGGGTGTGTCTGGTTTTGGGTTCTTTTTGTGTGTGTGGTAATTGGGTTTTTTTAAGTCACAGCTAATTTAAGTGGTTATAATGTTGTGCTTATATACGTTATCACTTTTGAAGAAATTTCAGTATTCATGACCTTAGTCAGTATAAAATGTAGTGTCTGATAAGCAACAGAGAATAAAACTGCCTTTTTTTCTGCTACAATTCAATTTTTCATTCCACTCAGTCTTTAGCCTAGGGTGGTGACTTCTCAGATAATGGATTTTCAGCCTTCTGTGCAGTGCTGTATTCTTCAAAACCTTATTTTCAATTAAATAACTATGAATTCATGTGGTATTAATTTTGGACAATTTGGATTAATTGTTATACAAATACAAATGCATTTATTTCTGTTATGCAAGATACTTTATCTGAAAATTTTCCATTAGCTCGGAATAATAGAGGATGTGTTTTCCAGCCAGTCAGATTGTTTCTAGATAGTTTTTTTAACAGCAGAAATCCAACCTGAAGTTTGATTCTTGATTCTTACCATTGCATAAGTTACCTCGTGACAGTTTTTCCATCTGTTTATTGAACACGCTTCAACACTCAGACCTAATAGATCTTTTCTAGGTTTTTAAGATGCTTAACTGAAAGATGCATATAAACACAAAATATGATTTAAGATAGTATTGAAGTTTAATGGTTTACAATTGTTCTGATTCTTTTAGTAATGCGCATGAAGAAATATTTCCCATTTTATTAGCACCTTTTCATGCATTGAATTTTAGTCATAATTTGCATTGTTAATTTGTGTCATTGCTTACTAAAGTTGCAGTGCTGAAAAGGATTACCTGTTCAGTTATGCTGAATTGCTGCATTGGCAATTGATTTGGGTTATCAGTATTGTCTGTCTGCCATTGTAAATTTGTTTATTCCCTTCAAAAGTACAAAGTTTGTCTGAGACACATTATTTTTGAGGGCGTGATGTTTATGGAAACTTTCTGTTCAGAAGCCCAACATAAAGTTTAGTGGTCTTAGAGGCTGTGTGAGACGTTAGATTTTAACACGTTCACCAGCTCATCCTCATTTAACTTGTGAAGCAGTTTTTTTCCATTACCAGATGAAGCAGAGCATCAGATACAGGCTTTTCAAGAAAGGCTTTGGAATTATTTTTCAGGCAGTGGCAGTTATTTGTTGTGTCTGTGCAAATAGTTAAAAAGTTTAAAAAGAAGACCTGTAACAGAGGTTTTCAAAACTTGATGGCTAAACTGAGTAATGTAACAAGAAACAGCACAACTGTGATTGGAAAGGGTGATAATGTAATTAGTCAATTAAATAAGCGACTCTTTTCTAGAAATGGTAAACCCATAGAAATGTTTCAGATAGATTTTTTTTTTTTTTCCCTTAAGCTTACCTTAAAAAAGAAACTTTAATGAAGAATGCACTTAAAAGCCTAAGCTTCCAAATACTCCATTTGGTGTCTGTTGGCTAAGCTGACAACTGACTAGCACACTAACCATTGTCAGTCTGCACTTTTTCTCCTTTGTGAAAATGGGTTGTGTATAATATCGTTCAAAAATACTACAAGTTTGGGTGCAAAACAGTAGTATGGGGTATTTTTGTGTGTAAAACAGTTTGTATTTGTAAGCTTATATTTTTAGGTGCATTCTTGAGTAAGTATGGTTATTCCAGAATGATTGGATGTTTGGTCAGGGATTTTAATTTTCTTATTTTTTTACATGAGCAACTGTACAGTAGGGAAAAATTACATTGTTACAGAGAAGGGAAAAACCCAAACAGCTAATTCCTTTCTGTTCACTTCTGACAGAATCTAATAATAAAGTGCTTTTATACTTCTGGTCAGGACATAACTTTCCGAAGTTGTTGTTTGACTTTGGATCTTTCTGAACTAAAAGAAAGCTATTTTTATTGTTGACTTGCTTGCAGTAACACGTGCCTTGTCAGTTAAGTCCCACAGTGTAACACTGAATCATTAGACATAGCTAGTGAAGTATTGCATGTGCATTGGATCCTTGTTATAATGAGTGACATGATTGTGTAATGTATAAAATAAAAATAGTTTCGTTCAACCTGAAGTTTGTAATTATTTCAGAATTGACAGCAGGAAATGTGAAAGCAAATGTGGGAGCAAGTTCTGAATGATTATGATTTATTCTATATTAAGTTTCAACACTGAATAGAATTTAATACCTCCATCATTATATGTTCTATAAATATAATTTGTTCTCCTAATATGTTGTTTGAGGTGATGTTACCTTTCAAGAATTCTTTTCTCTACTTGTTGATCAAATGCCTTGAATAATATTTTAAATAAATTAAAAAAAAAACCCAACCTAAACCAAAAAACATTCACAAGCAAAGATTACTATGTATATGGTAAATTGTTTGGTTTTGCCTGCACTTTTGAAATTATTTTCAGGTTTAGAAATCATTTCTTGCTTCAAAGTAAACTCTTCTTTGGATGTTGTAATGGTATCTTGAGTCTGAATCTTTCTGCTTATGTTCCAGAATGTGGTGCAATCAACAAAAGATGTGTATGGAGTCAATCTTTCAGATGTTCCTTCAGAAGATGATCTCACAATATACACTAGGTGAGATAAATTTCCAGTGATAATCAGTAAAAGATAATTGGACTTAGTTAAACACAGCTTGTCAAAGTGCTGCCTTTGATTAATCTTACTTAAATTATAAATTTTAGAAATATTTGGAGATATATACTGTTCTGTTTTTAAAATCAAACCATTTTCAGATATCTGTGTCAACTCTGATTTCAGTGGAAGTTATGCAGATGTGTCTGAATGCAAAATGTGGAACTTAAATCAAATGAAAGATAGAAATTTCTCTATTCAATAGAAATACCTCTCAGTTAATATAGTCCTAGTAATTAATACACAATTTCCCTATTAGGAATAGTTCCATGGTTCTCAGTTATTTAGTCAGGGATTTTTGCATTTTTCAAATGTTGAATTGCACTAATTCAGATCAGTCATTAGTGAAATAGCCTGTTGTGCAAAAATCCGTATGAAACAACAGATGTTAAGTCTATGTTTAACATAACATGTTTTTCGTAGAGATATGTCTTAACTGTTACCTTTTACTCAAATGTAAATATTTGTGTGATTTAACATTCAAGGAAAGTTACATTTTTTAATAATATCCAGGCTTTGTCTTGAAACATCTTGGCCTTTTTAGTCTGAAATAAAAAAATTGTGGATTTTGTAGGGCGACCTTGAGACCATCGCTCACTCTGATATAGATAGGAGGAGATGAGGAGAAAAAAGTGGTCAGAATAACTCACACTGTAGAAACATGGATATCAAGTGACAATTATTTGTACTCTAAGTTTCAGGAGAGGGGGAAGTCAGTTTGGCCCTTGCCATTATTTGAGTTTCATGAAATAACGCCATGCCAATATATGTGGTGGGAGGGGTTATGTGTGTGTGTATATGTATGCACAGCACTAGGTGTAGTGTGTGTCATTATGTGCTCTCTCACACCACGGTTTGGACAGCATCATACTGCCACTTGTTCTTAATGAGTGGTTTTGTGAATTCCAACCATACGTACAGGAAATGAGTAAAGTACAGCGTAGTGCAAGACAAAATACAGCTCCTTAGGTGGTCCAGCGAGTTCCCACTCAGTTCCTGTGCTGGCTTACAGGGAGCAGCTGTAGGTAAGTGTTGGTGGGCAAGCATCAAGGTTTCGCCTCCCAGCTCCAACTAGACAAAAACGTCTGCTTTTATGCGAGGGTAACTTGGACTTTTATTCTCTCACCACTCCTGCAGGAGCCATGAACTGTCCAGCTCTCTGAGAGCCATCAGCAAATGAATGGTGTGCTTCTCCAAGAGAAGGCAGTGACTCCCCTTTGTATCAGGAACGCTCTTTCTGAATTGCCATAACCCCATATAGCACGCTGGCTGTCTGTTGCCATTGTTGAACAACGCTATTGTTCTCAAGTTCTCTCCCCAGTATCACAGAATAACAATGAACTAAAAAAGAAATTGGTTCAAACCTTCTTTTTTTCTTAACTCAGAAAATAGTTTGAACCTTCTGAATCTTTTTTAACTCAGACCAAAACTGAACTAGAATAATTTCAGTCATAGGTGAACTAGAACTGAACCAAAAAGTTACTGATTCAGTACCCTGGAGATTCTTTCCTGAACTACAATCCTTTTGTTTGAAAACTCAGAATAATAGGAATTCAGTACTGGAGATAGGTGGGGACATTTAGATCCAAACTGAAGACCCTCTCAGTTCCTGAAGGCCTATAGTGCTGTTGCCGAGAGCGATTGCTTATGCAAGACACCAGGAGTGCAAATCAGTTACATTTGCTTAATAAACCAATGTTTCAAACACCTGCTTAGAATGTAGAATTAATGGAGTTAAAGAAAAGGGATGTAAGAAAAGTACGTCCTCTGCGTGTGTATTGAAGTGCAGGCTTGTGAGGCATGTGTTGAAATGGACCTGGGCGTGTTTGTATTTTCCAACATGTAATAGCAGTGATTACCTTGTTGTATTTGAAACCTTTTCAGTTCGTGAGGGAAGTTTCAATTCACTGTGATTTCTTCTCATTTGGTGAGATGTGATGATTAATCCAGACTTAGTTCACTAATTCTCTCAAAGCATTTTTTTCTTTTTATTTAAAAGTCTTTTTCTGTTAATTTTTCTTTAGGTGTAGCTACTTCTCTTGCACTCTTTAGTTCTTCGAAATTCCCATTTCTACTTATTTTCTACCTGCTGAGTAATTTGAAGATAGTACACTTGAATAGGGTTGAGGAGGATGTTTCGCATTATCTCTGAAATTTTTAACTTCACCTATGCCTCTGACTTTGGTTCTTTACTTTAACCACTAGAAAATGGATGCCAATTTGACAATTACCCTTCTGTGTACTGGATAGTTATTGTTCTGCAAATGGCCTGTTGTGAGCTCGTGTCTACTGCGAGTCACTTTGTGCAGATGAACAGCTCTGTGATAACATCCAGAATTGCAGCTACTTACCATTTTTATCATTTTTCAAGACGGACTAACATTCAGTCTGTTGCTACAGTAGTACTGTAAACTCCATGGGAGCTTTGAAGCTCCCTATTCATATCCTTTTCAAAACAAAAAGAAAGCTTGCATTTATTTCATTTCCCTCAAGCAATGCAGGTTTTAAAAACAGAAGAATTAAAATTTCTTACCTCTTTTAGCTAAGACATAGTGCTATTTACGGTCTGATGTGCTGATTTATGTGGAAAGTATAGATTTTACTGACATCCTTTATTACAATGTACATTTTCTGAGAATAGCAGCAATTTATTTCACAGTATGATTGTAGTTCTTTTTCTGTTATTGTAATAAGGGAAATGGAGATGTAAGATCCTGACTCTACTTGACATCGCTGGACGTTACAGATTTTTTTCTTAGCATCAGGGACTCAGATTGAAAATACCTCAGGTTACGTTACTTTATGTCAGCTGATCTATATTAAGTATTTAAGCAAATGCAAATGAAAAGTAATTTGAATCTGTTCAGCCCATTTTCACTGACGGCTGAGATAATTTGTGTTAATTCTCATCAAAATAGAATTCACAGAACCACAGATTGGCTGAGGTTGGAAGGGACAGGAAGTCCCTCAATTTGAGGATGTATACTGCAGATCAACTGTGTGGTGTTTTATTGATGCCTAGTAACTTGCTTATGTTAATGTAGGCCTTATTTGTTTCAGAATAATGGATAATTTGAAGCAATTAATAAAAATACATGCACCTTTAGTTTGTTTTTGTTTTGCTGAGTTTGGGGGGATAGTTCTTACTTTTTTTGATTTATTCTCCTGTCTACTGCTTTTCTCAGGTTTGTTCAGCTGGGACAGAGTCTGCACAAACAAGACAAGAGCAGCCAGCAATTTTGCTCGAAACACCACTTGGATAGGGTTATAAATTTGTAAGTACTCTTTTTCTTTTTCCCTTTAGCCTGTGTCTTTTTGCTTCTGTCATTAGACCTGAAAAATCATCAGGTGAATTTGATCTTAAATTGCTTGAGAGTCATACTTCAGTTGCTTTTACTGCGTAAGGAGATTCAGTTCATAGCATGAAGAACTGGGTTTCTGTGTCCTCCTTGTAACTTTAAAAAAGTGCATTTTTTTTGGTGTTGGGTTTTTGTTTGTTTGGTTGGTTTTGGGGTTGTTGTTTGGGGGTTTTTTGGGTGGTGGGTGTGGTGGTTGTTGTGAGTTTTGGGTTGGTATGGTTTTTTTTTTAGTTTGTGTGGTGCCAAGATTTTTTTATTCAAAATTCTTAGTAGTCTTGAGTTATCACAACACAAAGTGCTGAAGCTATTGATATTAAAAAGCAATTTTTTCTTGCTATGATTGCTTTTGAAAGAGATAATTTGAAAGGGATTCGTTGACCTGCGTATTTGTTATTAAAGAAACATTCAGAGCTGCAACTTAGTCTTTAGCGTGAAGTTATCTGAACTTACTTGTTCTGGGAAGGCTATGAGTGCCCTGTATTTGTTTTAGTGGACATTTGAGAGTCTGGAGAGGTCAAATGGGATATTTTTATATTTTTATTTTTATGGTGGGTGGCCACCAGAAATGTAGGTTGTCAGGATAGATCAAGCTTTGAGTGCTTTTTGTCAATGAAACACTTGAATACTTTAATCCCAAAAGATTAGTATGGGAAACATAATCAATAAAGCCAGTTGTGATAGGTGGTAGGAGGATTGCTCTCCAGGGACATCTGCCATGGGGAGTAACTTCTGTGTATTGTGTTGTGAACAGAGCGACTTTCCTTTACTATGCAAAACAACTTTAACATTAAAATTACAATGTGTGCACGTGTCTAATTGATACTGAAATGAGGAACTTAACTGCGATTTTGGATTGATTATTGCTGTACAAGAATAGCCTCTAGTGGTAGGCTGGGTCATTTGAATCTTTTCTTAGTACTAGTATAAGAAAGGGTCATGATATTATCCAAATATGCTGTTATTGAAGCAGGTCTTGGAATGTAGAAGATCAACTCCTACCTTCCCAGTTGACATCTTACTGTACTGTAGGCAACTTAAAGTTTCACCAAGGCAGGCTTTAATTTACTTTTCTTTCCAAGGTACAAGATCTCTTACCCAACAGCATGGCCACTCTGTAGAACTGCAGACCTTTACTGCAATCTGTTGATTTACAGAAGCCTCAGATTTGTTTCCTGCACTGGCTCTATTCCATTCCATTTATGTTGTTGAAAAATTCCCAGCATTTTTGACAGTGTAGGAGATAATCATACCTTTCTTGCCCCCTTAGAGTAAATCATTCCCCATGCTGTGCTGCTGTAAAATGAACATTGGTCTACCCATGTAAGTGGGTTTTGGGTAGTCAGATGTTCATTTTCCTCCTTTTCCCAGTAATTTCCATGTGTTTCTGAATAGTGGAAGTGTAAAAGTCACAGAGCACACAAATCTGTGCCTCCTGTCATTCTTCTTCTTGAAGTCATCTATATCACCTTTCTCTGCCAGTTCTACCAAACATGCTCTTCTGTGCAGATCTGAGAGGAAACAGAGTATCTTAAAGTTGGTTGGTTGGTTGAGGGTTTTTTTCTCCTGAACGTATATATTTATGCATCTTAAAAACTCTCTTAATCTTTTCTTCTGCAGCTTCTAAAAAAAGTTTAAATGCTGTTTGGACAGTGTCAGGTTGTTCTTTCAAGAAAAGTCGTAAATGTAGTCATTCTTTAAAGGCATGTTCAATGCTGAAACTCGAAAGCTTTCTCTTACTGAGTTTGAATTGCTGCTCTGAATCAGGATTTTCCTTGGAGAACACTAACTTTTTAGAGATAACATAGCATAAACATACTATACTCAAGAGTAGGTCGAGAGAGAGGATTTTCTGTGATAGCAGCTGAGACACATCTCACACTTGTTGGACTGTGTATTTCCTTGTTTCTCAAGGAGCACTTGAAAAAATTGAAAAATTATGGTAACTTTTTTCAGTTTGATGTTAGGTGCATTTTAAAATGAAAAGAATCTGGCAAATTTGATTCTCCATGAGTTCCTTCTAGATACAAATGCAATTAAACCCCAGTCCTTTCATAGTAAAATGAAGTACTCGAGCTAAAACTTTGATTTCTCATCAGCAGTGAGATAGAATTAGGCTTAGGTTAGTTGCTGTCATTTCTGCACTTTTAAATAAAAAAAATATTTAGGTATCTTTTTTTGATTTAATTAAAAAAAACAACCAAAACACCAACAAAACCTCACAACCTTAAACCTGTGGCCATTTTTACCACCTATATAAAGCCAAGACAAAAATAAATATTTCTGATTTTTACAATGTCACTTCAGTGATATTTTTGAACTTGAGTATGCATTGTAGAAACACTTAAGCAAAGCTTCTGGCTTAAATTTAGAAACTGTAAGTACAGATTAGAAGAAAAAAATGGATACTTGAACAGGGGCTACAGAGAAATAATACTGAAGAGAAGAATGTGGAAGGATATTGAAGTTCCTCTTTTTGTTCATAGAAATTCTATTAAGGAAAACAGGGTAGAATTTTAGTTAAGGCTGAACAGCACTAGACTACTTTTAGCCTAATCCATTACTATGTATGTGAAAAGAGACTGAGCCCTGTAGTATAATTATTGTTGGCTGGCACAGTGCACCTGTTCCTAGTTCCCTAGTATTCACTGTGGTGTGGTATAAATAATACTGTTGAAAAATACACTCTCATTTACTTTCTGAAGGTTGTTCTTGCATTTATCTAGGAGTACAAGAAATTTGATTCCCTCCTGAACAGGGAATTGAGTGTTTTGATTCAGTGCAGCACTTCTGAAGAAGAGTGTAGAAATGATTTAACACTCTTGTAATAAAGAGTAGCTGGTTGCATACATCAGGGTACAAGCTGTCTTCAGTGTCTGTACCCATTGTGGCCTATGCAATATAGCAACAACTTTAATTCATCCATAGCTATCTATTCTCCTGTTTGGATTTGTGGGACCCTGGTGATGCTCAGGCAGGAGAACGCTTCAGAGAGTAATATCTGCAGCATGATCCAGGGCTATGTTCTCCTTAAATATTTGAAAAAACATACCTTTTCTTCAGAGATATAACATATTGTTCATGTTTTGGAAAGTTGCTTTGATGTTAAATGTGTAATTTAATTTTTTTTTTTTTTAATCAAGACTACCTAGGTTCTGCTTGTCATCCAAGTGTTGATCAAATGTGACTCAAATTGAGTAACAACTATGTACATGTTAGCAGCTGACTATGTTATGTTTATGGGCTTATTTACTGTTTGGTTCTGCGTATATGCCCATTATATACATTATTTTCTCACTAAGAAAAAAGTACTGAAGCAAATTTCAGTGAACAGTGGAGCGCCCAACATTTTCCATTTTTGTTAGTTAAATAATTTACTGGAGTATTTTTAATACCACTTCAAAATATAAAAGTAAAAATAGAGCAGGATGTTTTCTATTAGTTATGAAATGTTTTACAACCCTATTTACTTTTGAAAGCTGTTCCCTCAGACCAATTCTCTTGTTCATTTAGTACTTTCATATGACTCTGTTAGTATAAGGTCTATTTATTGGAGGATTAGATAAAATTCACCTTATATTTGTAAGCATGACATCATCCCTCCTTTATAACTGCTCTAAAGCAAAGGTCGGTATTGAATTTGTCATCTTGCTGTGTATTCACATCCTAGGAGTTGGGGGGAGGTTCCTTATGTTGAAAGGCACAAGTAGTAAACGAGTAAAGGATGTATAGAATGCTGAGTATTAATACATTTTTTACATTAAACCCCTGTAAAATATCTAAATAGTTTCTTGACCATGCTGTGGAAACTGAATCAAAGGGCATTCATAATTAGCCAACAAGGGATTTTGGAAATTACACGTTGTCTTGGATTCTCAAGGATGTTGATAGTTTACCAGTACCGTGCTTTTTTGCATGCTCTCTGCTTCAGAGATCCACCCCAAGATGTTGCTTCACATCAGAAAAAGTTAGATGAAGTTCAATGAAAGTGTTTATTAACAGAATAGGAAATTCTTACGAATATTCATGGAAAATATAGGTGAAGAAATTGTTTATATTCTGTCATCTGTTTACAATAAGTGTAAATCACAAAGGTCTTATCTTGCTGTCTTCTCCTGATGAGGTGGCAGTCAGGGTTTCCTTTTTTCTTTTTAAACCAACATACTCTGCTCTTCAATAGAGCACCTTTGTCAGAGCAGCATCAAGTCTTCAGCAAAGTTTGTTTCATCCTTAGTCTCCCCTTTGAAATCTCCCAGAAGGGCCTGAATAGATGCTGTGTTTTTACCTACGACTCTTCTTATTTCTTCCTTTTCTTGGAAATAGGCTACCTATGCCTCTTAGAACAAGCACTGTTTCAGCTCCTTTGAGATGTAAATGTTAAATTGGGAGTTATCTCCCTTACTTCCCTCCTTAACTAAAAGCTCTTTGCCTCTGTGATGGATGAAATTCTTTCCTGTTTGGTGGTTATTTAGATTCTTTTTATGTTGACATGTCCTGTACTGGATCTCATATTCTTTGTATATTAAGAAACATATATGATCTAAACCTCTGTATATCTCTGAATAAAATAAAAACATGTAGCTCACTATTAGCTCTAGATACAGAGCAGAGGTGAGGATAACTAACTACTTTGGGTGAACTGATCCGACATGGATGTGGTACAACAACTTTCATTTCCCTTGTACTTTTGGCTCGCATAGATCCACCGTTCTGGTATTCTAAAACTGGCTTTAAGGATTAGTCTTCCTCACTTAATTTGAGTCTTTCCTCTTTCTGACTCTCAGTAGTTTAAATAAAGCACTTCTGTGATTCTCCAGCATTTATTGCCTGTGAGAATTCTCTTGAAATTTACTTGTCAGGCTGTTCATAAACAACCTGGATTTTGTCTTCTGTCTGATGATGAGCCCTTCGTTGGGATTCCTAATGGCTTAAGCACTGTGCTTATCTCTTGCAAAATGGCTTGACTACTCCAATTGCTACTGAGAGTATCTTCATTTTATATTTTGGGGAAGTGATTTTAAAGTCATTGTGGGCACTTTCCCTGGAACTTGGTACTTCATGTTGGCTAGAAAAGACAGAAGAGTATCAGGAATCAAGACTGAATGAAAGGAATTGTTTTGTCATTTTGGGCTTGACTGCTCTGTTCTTATTCAGTTGCATGTCTCAAAAAGTGTACTACTGGGAAGGGTCTAGGTAAAAGCAGTAGTATGATCAGAGTTGTAGGACTCTCCAAAAATGCTGGCTGAAGACTGAAGGAAATAAGTAAGTCCATGTTGTGGTGGGTTTTAAAAAGCTTTACTGAATTTTGATGGGTGAAATGGTTTGCTGTTATGGGTTAAGTCACAGCATGACCAGGTTTGATGGGAGAAGTTAACAAAACAGCTGAGCCAGTTCTAACAGCTCATTGCCACCAAAAGGGGGAGGTCCTGCTCTTTCCC
>NW_010233842.1:19036-29850 GCF_000690775.1 Eurypyga helias
ATACTTTTTCATTTACTTATGCAAGCTTTGCTAGTTTTGCCACATCGCTCCATAAATCAGTTCAGCTCATCAGTCTGCAGCAAACTAATTCAGCAAAAAAAGCAAATCGTTTCCTGGTAGATTAATGAGATTATTTAGACCAGTGAAGGTGCCAGTTATCACCAGGGCCAGCACAGAAAAGACAGAGCCACAGGGTCAAGCGCAGCAGAACTTTCTTACGTGGCTGCTGGCAATTTGTTGGATTGGCTCAGTCATCTTGCACAGCACCTTTATGACGGATCAGGGAGCAGAGTATGAGATTTTCCCGGGGATCTTGGGAAAATAGTTTTGTCCTTGTGATTCAGATCCCCACGTATGTAGGAAGAATTACCTTTTTCCCATTCATATGTTCTGTCAATGTTGAGCTCTCAGCTTTCCAGATTAAAAAGCTCCTGTGCCTAGCATTTTTGATAGAGTTGTCGGCTGAGATGCTCAGTGTTATTTTAACACTAAAACTGTTACCATTACACTAAATGGTAACACTAAACTAAAACACTAAAACTGTTGCTGCCTCCTACTGATTTAGATCATACTTTTAATTTATTGATACCTGCTTCAAATCAAAAAAATAAATAAATAATGCCTGAAAGATCTCGCTTGATCTCAGGTCCTCCATATTTCCTCCTTATCTACACTGAATCTTGAATAAAAATCTACTTGTCAAATCTCATACTATCCATTGATGTAAAAAAAAGCCTGCAACAGTGGCATCCATGCCTTCAGAATATGTGTATTGTGATGAAATTTAGCCATCATTTTTCAAAACCCAAGGGCTTTTTTTTCTAAATATGAAAAAATACTTTGAGCTATAAAACAATAGTTCAGTACAATTCTGACTTGACAGAGACCCTGTTGTCACTGCAACACACATTAAAATTTAATTGGTCTGTATCTGCTGTCCACCTGGTTTAGCATTTCTGTATGTCGTGTATTAAAAGGGTAATGCAGAGAGAAACATTTTGAGCTTAGAACTGGTCTTAGATTCTTTTTTCTAATGTGTCAAAACACCTACTGTTCTGTTATTAAATTTGCCTTTTTCCAAATTTTAAATAAAGAACTATTGTATCTTTTGCTACAGTGATCACTGTTAAAATGCTTAAGAAGTACTGTGGCTTGAAGCTTATATTTTTATTTTACTTTGGGGTCAGTGGGCTGGTGTTTCTTGGCTTGCCTACAAAATCTCATTTTCATCCTAATGTCGGCAGCATTGAAATCATACCCTCTACAAATGTGACCATAATAAATTCCTGTGTTGACAGTAAATCTGGTTATTCCTACATTGTACATGATAATTTTGTCAAATTTGGGGTTTTATAGTATTAACAGTCTCTGTCAAAAAACAGATAATACTAAACTATATGCCACCTTAGCTCATCTATTTTTAGACTTTTTATTGAACGTTCTCAGGACCCTTCTTCAACCTGTCCCTCTATCTTGTCTGTGAAGTGATAGATTTCTGTTCATAAGTTTAAGACAACTGTCTTCCTCAAGTAATCCTATTTGAAAAAGTAAGTCTAAGCTTTTCCTTTCCAAAAAGCAACATTTTTTTTTTTTTGGTCAGTTCTTTTAATACTTGCCTTGCACTACTCCTAGGTTCCTTTGTATCTTCCACCTCTGACTTTTGAATTGGTTTGTGGGCAGCATAAATCATCCCTACTTAAAAGTTTTATCTTTCCTCGGAGATCACCTTTCTGTATCAAGTGTTCTGACCCTCTCTCATATTCCTTCTGTGAGAAGCTGCGTCCAATTTGGATTGCAAAGTGCTTATGTAGATGTGTACCTGTGAAAAGAGCATCTCCTCTTTCTCTCCCCTTTGAAACTGTACATGCCACTGGAGTTTCACGTGACTGTTGTGGGACCTGGATGCAGTCCAGGTTTTGCTGCCAGTCGGTTCTGTGAGTGGCAGTATTATTGGACAGAGAAGTTTTCCCGTTTTTCAGTCCTCTGCACTCACAAAGACTGTGACTGAAGCTTTGCTGGATGGAGGTGTTGCTGTCTAAGGAAAGAAAATTGTTTTGGAGGCTTTTTAAAGAGCACAGCAAGCGATTTAAAGGGCTACCATTTGGGGACAGGGGACAAACAAAACCTCTCGATTTGCCAGAGTTTTGTAGGTTAGATATATTTGCTTAGGATTCAAACAAAGCAACAGAGTACATTATGTCTTCTGCTTTAGATATAGAGACCTGAGGTGAACTAATCAAGGTTGAAACAAATGTAGTGGCTTTCTGGTGACTGCTGTAATTCTGAGTGCTAAGCACATTGCCATGCGCTTTTCCTTCAGAGTATGGAACATCTTTGCTGTAACTGAAGATTTTAGCTGTATCTTTTTTTACAGTAGAGACAATTCTACTCTTGGTGAAACCATAACACCATGGAGCCTGTTCATGAGTGGGATGAAAATAACTGTACTTTGCATGTCAAGGATGCTGTCCTTCATGGCATGGTGTTTACATTCCTATCTATGCAATTTTTATTGGGAGACTGTAGAGTTACAGGTCTCTAGGGAGATCTGATAGCCAAGTCATAAATAATGTGCTCTCCTTCATGACTCTATTGTGAGATATTAAACTAAGTAGATTAGATTTTTACATGAATAGTGTTAGAGAAATTACTTTAATTAAATGACAGGATAATACAAGTGCTCTACAAATAGTTACAGCTTAATACAGGGTTATTAATCGAAATTGGCATGCATGAACATGCGGTTCTTTCAATATATTTTTATCATGTTGAAGCAAGTAGGTGGAAAAATAAGATATAGTTACTAAATGCACAAAATGAAATGCACTTTGCTGTCCAGTTTCCATTGTGCCTAAGGAAATTACTTTTGGTTCATTAGAACTTCAGATATGTCATGTTTTTAGAAACAAATCAATAAATAGCGAAGGCATCAGATTAGTGTTAAGGCTTTGTGTTGTTTTGGTGGTTTACTTAATTGTTCACTTGCTAGCAGACTAGACAGGCCAGCTACATTTGGGTGACATCTTTTGGTGTTAGGTAGTAGGTTGGTACAGTGTGCTGGTGTCAAATATCATTGCTGGAGTCTCAGCTTGAATGCCTAAAACTAGATAAATAAGTATCTGCAGAAGCTGTGGGTACTTTGAAAAACAATCTACTTTTAAAGCATCTAGATATAAATTTAGATAGGCTAATGTTTGGTACCCATTCTGAAAACACCACCTTAATGTTCTAAAATAAGCTAGAAGATAGAGATAATGAGAAGAAACTATCACACTGTTGAGGGGGGAAAAAAAAAATAGAAAGAAAAGGTTAAGTATGATAGAATTTCCATAGTGTTATGCATACAGTTTACCAACAAAAACTTAAATAGAACACTGATTTGATGAGAGCATAATAGCAGAGGTTGGACTTTTCAGAAGAGTTTCAACTCTTATTTCAAAAGAGTTTTGTGTTATTTAAGAAAAGTATAAAAATGGTAAGCATTTTAGAAATTTCACCCTAATGCTACAGGCAGGTAACTTGTACAGGCAGGTAACTTGCTACAGGCAGGTAACAAATTTTAGTATTTGTTTACATTCTGCTGTAGCGCCACAGAATTCTAAGATGTCTAAACAAGAATTGTAATACAATGCAAAATAAGGAGAATTAAAAATATATTCTGGGCAGTAAGGCTTCACTTTTTTTCAAAGTCTTTAGCTTTACTTTTTTCTACTAATTCTAGAATGGCCAAATGTTTCTATGACATAACCTAGCAAATTCTGTATGCATCCTGGTAAAATGTAACTTGGTTTTAAGTAGGCAGCCAAACTCTATGGGACTTCATTGTCTCAAGAATTTTATTGTCTCAAATTCAATAGTATACCTGTATAAGTAATTCTATCATTGTAGTCGAAGTATAGCAACTGGATTTATTGCTATGTAAAATAGAAAAATGAAAATTTAAATATTAAATTGAAAAATATTACTTTGATATGGAAATCTTTTTATTTTGCATACTACATTCCAGTTGTAGTGGAATGTTAGGCATACTGTATGGCATAACACATTGCAGCCATTGTATAAGACTAACAAACCATCACATGATGAAACGTCCAAAATATTTTAATGAAAAAAAAGTCTACAGAATAAGGGAGCAAGTGTTTTGGCAGTTTCAATAGCGATCCTGATTTAGAAATGGTGTCAAACATTAATTTACACTCATAATGCAAGTAGAAGATTATTACTGCATTTAATTTATAGATGGGCTCTGCCATTGTTTGGGTGTTCCAGTTCTTCAAAGACATTGTTGCTTGTTTTTTTCCTTTAAAAGAAGAAATTATACACACTAAAGTAACTTCTTCAGTTAAGTGAGTAACTTCTTTAGTTTAAGTGAATCATGACTGTGGCTCGTGGAATATGGCAAAGATGCTAATATCTGGAAATCTTCATTGCATTTGGGCTGGTTGATGTTCACTTTTAGAAACAGTGAGCTTTGACAGTAAGTTGCTGCTATAATTTCTTACTTGAGAAGTTTTGAGCCCAAAAATATGTGCATATGCTCATACAATATTAAACAACAGCATTCTGACTTTTTTCAGCCGCTGGCACTGGTTACTGTTCCACTATGCTATTATGTAAAGTATCTAGAAAATTTTTCTTCGGTAGCTGAAATAGTAGATGACAAATGAAAAGCCGATTAAAAAAAAAAAATCAGGTATTAAACAGTTTTGGTCCTCACTGCATTATCAGAGAGGATGGGGAAGACCTTGCAACTCTGTATAAATGGCAAGGTGACAAGGTTGATCAGAAAATAATTTACTGTATGAGGAGAGATGAAATGCACTTGGTTGGATGGTAGTGATGTGGAGGAGACAGTGAGTATCTGTTTAGAGTTTCTCCCAGTGTAAGAATTACGAGCAACCAAGCCCCATGATAACAAATGCAAGGAATGTCACATCAGCCACAAGTAATGGAACTTATTCCCACTAGATTCACTAAGCGTCAGATACTAGAAAAAACAATGAAAACCTATGGAAATGACTTTTCATGAAGCACTAGTCTAGTTTCATATTTTGCCTGAGGTAGATCCTAAATCCTGATTGCTCAAATCCAGGAGGATATACTGGAGAAGGCACTGTTAAGTACCTGTTCTGTTTTAATGATCTGTCCTCAAAAATTGCTGCTAGCTACTCTGAGAGACGGGCTAATTGGCCCCATGAAATTTTGGTTCAACCCAGAAGGAAAGATCTGATCTAGAGAAGTATTCAGTGTATGTGTTGGTAGGAAAGTGAGTCTCTAAAATATGTATGTGTTGTATAGAATACTTGGGCAGCTTTATTTACATAATTTATAAAGCAGCAGTATTTTAGTAACTAACTAGAAAGTAAATTAACTTTTCCAGCTGAAATAGGAGCTTAAAAATACATGAAACTGATTCAGAGAATTCCTTAAAACATGTATGTCGTTTTTTTCATAACTGAGAAATATTTTTTTCTCTTGTTTAGCATTTACAGGTACATTGCATCCACTGTTCTAAATAATCATAGTTCTGTCAGATTGTTTTTCCTTGGAGTTCATTTCCAATTTTGATTTCGTCTAGATCTCAAACAGTACTGACAGAAGTTGATGCATAAGTTAGCTTCGGATGGCAATGTGTTAGTCACTGGGTGTTCTGTTGTGGAATCCGGACTGAGCTGCTATCACACAGGTTAAACATCTATACTGTTCAACTCTGGGAGCATTTTATAAATAAATTACTATAATATTGCTGGGAAATGTACGTAGTATATCTAGGGATACAGCTTTCACAGTAGCTTTAAAACGAATGTGATTTGCTACACAATAATCTCAAGTGTTTATTAATTTATTGTGGACTGAGTTTAAGTGGGTTTGTTGCTACCTTGCAGTTGGTTGTGGAGCACACATTACTACTGAAGTGTTTGGCTTAGAACTGTAGAATGTTATAAACTGGAAAGGACCCCGGAGGTCATCTGAGCCGGTCCCCCGCTCGGAGGAGACCAAATTCGATGAAGTGGCTCAGGGCCACATACCCTTGCATTCTGATTATCCTTAAGGACGCAGGTTCCACAGCCTCTCTGAGCAAACCCGTTCCAGGGTTCAACCCCCCTCACAGTGGAAAAAAGTGCCCTGGTATCTAATGAGAATGTCCCATGTTGCAAGTTGTATTCCCTTTTGGAAATTTGTCTTTTAATCACGCACTCCAAGAAGAGTCTGGCTTTACGCTGTCGATACCCTCCCACTAGGCAGTTGCTGACAGCAGTAAGGTCCCCCTTAGCTTCTCTTTCCGAGGCTGGACAAAGCCAGCACTTGCAGCCTCTCCTCGAATGGCATGTCCAGCTCTCTCATCCTCTTGGTGGCCTTTGCTGGATTGATCCAAGTATTTCATTGTCTGTGTTGTACTGGAGAGCCCAAGATTGGGAACAAATCACCAAATATGATAGCTTAAGCCAGGGATAGAGGGAAACAGTTGCTTTATGTGACCTGTTGGCTGTGCAGTTTTCAAGAGTTGCAGGTAAAAGACCAGCTTCTGCCTTAGGAGTGAGTCTGATAGACAACAGTGCTTAGGACATACTCAGCTTCCTGTCAGCTTTCAAACTACATGTTTTTCTCATAAGATGAGGTTTGAATATTAGGATTCGAAGACAGTATTTATGATACAAAGCTATTTAAACAATATTTTCATAAAATCTTAGCTGTCCCAGTGTAGAGTGCGCTGTTGCTGGTAGTAAGTTGTCTGTTTCCTGATAACTACATGGAAATTTCTTATCTAATAAATCCTTTCTGCATGTTGGTTCAGAGTATAATCACTTGCTTGTTATAATTGCTACTAAGTGGATAGCTCGATAAAATTTCCCTGTTACCTACTATAGGTGCTTGGCACAGATCTGTTTCAGCTTGGGTACTTACTGACCGTAGCAGATCTGAGGAAGGATGAAGAAATGAGGACAGAGTGGAGGGAAGTGAGAAAGTATTCTGTAATGTGATTAGTGACAACTTACCTAATTACCCTACTTGGAAAGCTGGGTCTTATCAGGTCTGCAGTACTGATAAAAATCTAGGTAAATGAATTACCTAGTGGGAAGTTGCCCCTTCATTGACTCACATACATATTGCAAGGAAAAGAAATACTCTCCTCTCTCTCTGGAAAAATTTTACCTGAAGTCCCAAATACCTCCATGTTTGTTTGTTTGTTTGTTTTTCCAGAATACCCATCTCCTCCTTTTCTCAAGACAATATTTATGAAGTCCAGCCTCCGAGAGCTGACAGGAAATCAATAGAGATTTTTCATGCACACATTCAGGCTGGAAAAGGAAACATGCAGCCACCGGGAAAGGATGACTTCCTCATGTACAGAGAGTACATTCGAAACAGATACCTGTGAATACAACCTGGATTCTCCTGCCAAGTCTATTATACTGATGGGTCATAAAAATAATTTTGGGGAGGAAACCTAGTTTGGTATTTGCAGTAAGAAATTTATTCTCTAAGATTTCTATTTATTATGCTTTACTATTACACATTTACAGTATGTGCTTTACAGGAAAAAAGTGATTTAATATCTGCTCTTCAGCTGAAAGAGAACGTGTATCTTAAGAGTCTAAGTGAATAATCAGAGCACCTACAGTCCCTGAGGAGTATGTAGCAATTTATGTCAAAGAAAATATTGCATCTTTAGGTTTCATATTAATTTCTTACCTTGTTATGTTTGCTAGTAATGTTGAAGTGATTTGTACATAAGAATCAGAAGATAATACTTTTTTCCACTCTTAGTTCTATGACAACAAACAATCTTTTTTACAACAGAATATTTTCTATTATTTCTTGAGATTTTTAGCAATCTGAGTGCTCAAATGACTGGTGGTAATTATCTGCTTTCTTAAGCAAAAATCAAAAATGTGTGGCTTACTTCAAAATAAAAATTTGCATTTACACTACCAAACTTTGTAACCCTAGTTTGTGTCAAAACTGACCTCACTGGTGCTAGCAGCTACAGAAGCTGTGCCACATGCAGAGTGAAAATGGCTTGTGACTAATTATCCTGGGCTTCTAGGAGGAGTCTGGGGTGAACCACTTACTGACTACATCTGCAAATGAAGGAACGCTCTCCACTTTACAGGGTTTGGACTCTTAGAGGGTGCAAAACCATCCCATTGGTTTTTCTTGTATGACAGTCATTATCCTTTTTGCAGCATACTCTTCCCTGTGAGATGGTTTCAGGTTCAAGCCTACAACCTTCCAAGAAATCGGTGTCAGTAGGTGAGATACAGAGACTGGATCAGCTGGGTTGTCTGGGCAAGAGGAAGCAGTAGTTGGATTAGGAAAGACTGAACATCATGCCCAGTGCTAGGTAAGAAGTGGAGAGGCAGCAGGTATGTGAAATAGGGTTTAATTTGGTTTTGTGATTAAAACATTTCTCAAATATGAGGAAAAAAAAAAGGGTGGGGGAGGGGGGGAGGAATCCCTATTATTTGCAATTACAGGCTAAAATTCCCAACACTGCTTTGTAGCCTTTTGCCTTGAAGAATACTGACAGTGTCAGCAGCATCCTTGACAAATCGTATTATTTCACACGCTTTTACAGACCGTATTTCAGATTTTCTGGAATAACTGAATAACTGTTTTAGGGATGTCAGCCAACCTCATGTACTGGATGTAGAGAACATGTCTGTGTTCATAGTAGATTGCTTGCAGGCAGCTACCCCCAATTCTTGGCTGCACGCTGCAAACATATTCTGAATATATTTGCATATTTTATGCAGTAAGTTGCACTTTCATCAATAATTCAACAGAAAAAAAGATCCAGCATATAAAGGGATCCAGCATATAAACTTCTAAAACATAGAAGTTTCTGGTGATAGAAGTCTGTGTGTTTCAGGGAGTGACTTATGTGCAGGCAGTGAGAGAACGTGATACTTCGAGATGCCAAAAATGTTGGTGTCCATTCTCTTTTGGTAATCAATTAATGCTATTTTGAAAGAAATTAGTGTATTTTGGGAGATGAAAGAATGAAATGTCACTTTAGATAATACTTCAACTGTCAATGGTTGGGGTTTTTCTCCTCTGGAAAAAAACCCATACTGAATTCTTTTGCCCAGTATTAAAAATAATTTGAAAGAATAAATGCTTGCTTTGGAAAAATGTAGAGGTGGAGTCCTTATTCTAATGAGGAAAACACATGCCTTTTTTACTGCACTTAAACTATTGCAAAGAGTGTTTTCTACACTATCACAATCCTTACACTTTTGTTGTTCATAGGTACTGGTAATGCATAAAAATTCATAAAAGCTTATCACCTAACCACAGATAAGGCAAAAGATGATACTTCCTTTTCAAAATCTAATGTTGCAAAATACAGGAATTGTAATAATTTTACAGCTCTAAGAGAAAACAAGTTCAGCCTTCAGCAATTCAAACACTCCTCAGGAGAAAAGGATTACAAGAGGTTTTGTTTTTGCAGTTGTGAGAGATGAATGACATCTGAGCCCATTATCTGTAATACAACGCCTGGCGTTTCAGTGTCTCTCTGTCGTGTGCCATGACAGGCCTGTTGTGGCATCCCTCTGAATCTTTCAGTACGTATAACTGCTGCTCGTTTCTCGCAGCGCCTTACAGGGGTTTAAGCCATCTGCATTACTTCATACAAGATGCTTGGGTATTAATATTCAGGTGATAGCTCATGTGATCTGCCATGATTGTACTCTTAGCTGCTGAGAATGCTTCAGGGTGCTAACGTCAGCTCTCTACTATGTTTGTTTAAGAAAACAAAACAACGTACAAACCAAGACTCCCAGCTTAACACTGCCCAAACGATAAACTTTCAACCGTCTGAAGAGATCTGCTGCTTGATGCATGTAAAGGGTTAATTTTGAAAGAAAATATGCTCAGCAGCCATCTAAAAAGTTCCGTTGTACGAAGGGCTTCAGAGATGCTGCTTCTGCTTTCTACCTACTTTATTCTGTTCTTGTGATAATAAGGTTCAGTTCTCAACCATGTTAGATGATCTGAATAGATGGATGTATTTCCCTGTCAGAAACTGAGGAAAAAGTGTGCACAGTAAGTAAAGACACAGAAAGAATGGGCTGTGTTGGCTCTGAAGACTAAGGTGATGCTCTTTTTGACTCCTAAGTGCTAATCATCATCTTTAGCATTAAAGTATATGGACAGACAAATAAAGTAAATATAAGAAGAGTTGTGGGTTTTCCTCCAAACTGTATTTAGTTTGTTTTGATGTGTTTGAAGGTTACATTGAAATACAAGACCAAAATGTGCACCTGGACAATACGGACTTTGGGTTCTTTTCTTGTAGAGTCAGGAAGCACAAACCTCAGACTAGGACTTGGTTGATGTTGAGCCAGTGGTTCTTTGATACCAGCCTGACAGCTTAATCTTTGTTCTGTGATCCTCTTCAGACTGATACTTACGCCCTCAGGAGCTGCTCGTCCCCCATGCTTTCACTAGTAGTTTCCACACCTGATCAACACGTGGCTCAGAGGCTGGCGTCAACAGTGGAGCTTTGGGTTCCTTGAGCATGGGGAGGTTTATATGACACCAGGCCGGCTGGTGGCAGATGGTCTTCAGCTGTCTCAGAGAGGGAAAAGGATTCTCGCCCACAGATTGGCAGAGCTCATTGATAGGGCTTTAAACTAGGTTGGAAGGGGGAGGGCGTCAAAATCCATAGGAACACCAAGAAATGCCCAGAGCCTGGAGAAGAATCACTGCTCACCAGGAAAACACCTGGCAGGCAAAACAGGAATTCTAGGTGCTCCAGTCTGCAAGCCAGCTTCATCTGGGACCCACCCTAAATGCCCCTGTGT
>NW_010233843.1:0-14790 GCF_000690775.1 Eurypyga helias
CCAGCCACTCTCAGGAGCTTCCTCTCTGCAGGAATTAGTATGCCACAGAGTGGGATTCTTGAATTATTAATAAATGTATAAATAAACATTTTTAATATAGTGTTTAATATTACTAAATACTAGCAATATATGTATAGTGATTACATACAATTATTAAACAGCACTTGCATGTTTTCACTGGTGCAGGAGGGTCACCCGGCTCAGCCCAGCGTGCCATGCTGGTCACAGTCACGCCGCCTGCCCCTTCCCAGCCTCAGCGCGTGCCTGAAAAATAAGCAACCCAGCGCTCAGGTCTCTTCCAAAAACAATTACATCATGTTGAAGCCATCAAGCATGTGATTTCCCAGGCCTGAAACTGAAAGGAGCCTCTCTCCAGGAGAGGGAGAGGAGCTGCGCAGGAGCCGGCTGGGATTCGGGAGGACAGGCTTTATCCGCTCTCCAAGGAAGTGGTGTTAAGCAGGACCCCAGCCACCAGAGACGGGGCTGCAGCTCGGCACCTCAGAAGCACCGTGCAGGAGGACAGGCTGCAGCCTTCGGAGAGGGAAAACACTTACACCTGTTGATACGTCTTTAGATTTTGAGCATGTTTCCTGGGAAATTGGCTTATTTCTCTCGGAGCCGTAACAGTGTTGATGCACGTTTCTAAAGAGGGATCTTGAACCGGAGCAGAGTGGGTGCCTGGTTTGGTGGGTTAAGGCAAGGGGATGCAAAGGCATCTCAGCTTGCCTAACGTCCTACACCACAGAGCATCGAGCACCCGGCTCCTATGGCCACAGGGGTCCCACGGCAGCAGGGTGAGACTTCTGCGCCCAGGTTCTCACCAGCGCCTCTTCCCCGTCCCATTTTCCTGCAGCCTCGTGATTAAGGGGAGGGCTCAGGTCCCACGTGGACATCTCACGAGGATCCCCTTTGGTCTGTGCTCACCGAGGAGGCTGCAGAAACAAGGACAGAAGCCACAAATGCTGCAGAATAACTAATCCAAGTGAGGAAACCTACTAGGAACTGTTGTCCGAGAAAATCCCAGTCTCGGGAGACTCAGGTATGCTTCTCCAGCCGGGACAGGCAAGTTTGCCACTCGCAGAGTCTGTCTGGGAGCAGTGTTTCCTGAAATCTTCAAGCTTCTCTTTCCTGAAAGCTCAGTTCTGCAGATCAGCAGATGTCTTTGTTGAAATCCTGGGTACCTGCCAACGCTTACTGTAAACACTTGGCAAGGTGCAGCCTCTTGGCACCGACGCTCCGGGCTGGAGCTGCCGTTCACCTCGACGAGCTGTGGTGTTCACACTCAGAAAGAAGCTGTTAACTGGAAGCACCCCAAGCAGGGGAGATGCATCTCCAGCAGCAACTCACATCCCTGAAACATCGGGTGTGGTTTGTTTCTCCCCCCTTTCTTACCAAGGAGGGTAGAGGGTTTACTTGCCCATTTACTGGGAACTGAGGCGTCTGTTCCCAGACCCATGAAGTCCCACGCGGTTGGATACAGTCCCACACGAGGGCCAGCGTAAGGACAGCATCTGCGTGGCACCAGGGGTGAAAAACAAGAAAGGAGCACGATAGAAATTGATATATCACCTAGGGGCTAATCCAGGCCCAGTAGCCTTGGCCACGTGTTGCTGCCGTGGCACTGGGAACAGCTCGTGCTACGTAGCATGGTGCGAGTGCTACGAGGGGAGACAGCGGGTACCTCTACTCTCACGCGGTAAGGGTCCTGCGTGCTTGCACCACAGCGGGACTCAGCGAGGGCGCAGGAGGACTCTGCTTGGGGAAGGAGTGAAGACCTGTGCAACACGTTTGTCCACGCCGTCGCCGGGGGAGGCTGGGCTTTCCGGCGTAATGCCCATAGGAGCAACGTGCTCAGCCGTGACTCCCGGACACCTGAGGCCACACGTAAACCCAGAGCTTCAACCCAGAACTGACTCTGAAGAAGACGTCTGAGTGATGCAGGGCCCTGAATTAATTCACGTTTGAAGAGCAACACTTTATAGAAAAGGTATGCAACCCTATTTCAGACTGTCGGTGGCTGAGCCTGCCAATACCTTAATGAGTGGCTCCAACAATTAATTACCTCTCCTGTTAAAAACATGTGCTGTGTTTCCAGTCTTGGTATGCCTGGCTCAGCCAACAGCGCTGGCTGGCAGTTTCCTTTTCTCTGCCAGACAGAAGAACCCTTGAGTGTCAAACTGTTCCCCCATGGGAACTGCCAGAGATCAAGTCTTTCCTGAGCCGTGGGTAGCACCACAGGTATGGGATCCCAGTCCCACTCCAGATTCCCCAACCTGCTGATGGGAGCTCCAAGGCTGCCGTGCTCCCTCATCCCACCTTCCAGATTCCCGTTTCACTGTACATTTACATGTACACCGTAACCCCCATCCTGTACGTAGGAGCTGTCTGCGGTTCTGGGCCCCACCATTTAAGGAAGATGTGAAGGTCCTCGAGTACATCCAGAGGAGGAGAACTGGGCTGGTGACAGGGATGGAGATTCCACAAGGCCGAGTGCCGGGTCCTGTACTTTGGCCACAACAACCCCCAGCAATGCTGCAGGTTTGGGGATGAGGGGCTGGAAAGCTGCCCAGCAGAAAAGGACCTGGGGGGTTGGTGACAGCAGCTGAATATGAGCCGGTGTGTGCCCAGGTCCCAAGAGGCCACCGCCATCCTGGCCTGCATCAGGGACAGTGTGGCCAGCAGGACCAGGGCAGGGATCGTCCCCCTGTGCTGGGCACTGCTGAGGCTGCACCTCGAATCCTGGGGTCAGTTTGGGCCCCTCACGGCAGGAAAGATACTGAGGGGCTGGAGCGTGTCCGGAGAAGGGAACGGAGCTGGGAAGGGTCTGGAGCACAGTCCCTGTGAGGAGTGGCTGAGGGAGCTGGGGGGGTTCAGCCTGGAGAAGAGGATGCTCAGGGCAGACCTGATCGTTCCCTCCAGCTCCCTGAAAGGAGGGTGCAGAGAGGGGGGGTCAGTCTCTTCTCCCAAGGGACAAGTGATGGGACAAGAGGAAACGGCCTCAAGTTGTGGCAGGGGAGGTTTAGGTTGGATACTAGGGACAATGCCTTCCCGGAAAGGGCTGTCAGGCATTGGAATGGGCTGCCCAGGGAGGGGGCAGTCACCGTCCTGGGAGGGGTTTAAGAAACGTGTGCATGTGGCACTTAGGGACATGGTTTCGTGGTGGCCTTGGCAGTGTTGGGTTAGTGGTTGATGACCTCAAAGGTCCAACCTAAAAGATTCTATGATTCTCTCAAACCCTCCTGGTTTCCAGGAATCTGCAGCTCTGGGACTTTCTGTCTCCAGACTGGAGCTTATCAGCCCCGGTGGGAGCTCCCACTTTTGGAGACAAACGCACTGGAGGAGGCTGAAAGGTCTCCTTGACCTTCACTGGGGCATGAAACGATTCTGTGATTCTATGAGTGTCCTTTGAGGAGCAGCTGAGGACTCTGGGTTTGTCTTGTTTGAAGAACAGGGGGCTGAGGGGTGACCTCATTGCTCCCTGCAGGTTCCTGAGGAGGGGACATGGAGAGGGAGGTGCTGAGCTCTTGTCCCTGGCATCCAGGGACAGGACATATAGGAATGGTTCAAAGCGGTGCCAGGGGAGGTCTAGACAGGACATGAGGAAGCATTTCTTTACTGAGGGTGGTCAAACACTGGAACAGGCTTCCTGGAGAGCTGGTCGATGCCCCAGGCCTGTCAGTGTTCAAGAGGCACTTGGACAATGCTCCTAGTGCCATGCTTAACTTTGGTCAGCCCTGAATCGGTCAGGCAGTTAGACTAGGTGATTGTTGTAGGTCCCTTGCAGCTGAACTGTTCTCTTCTACATGGCCTTCATTTCTGAGCTACACAAACATAAATATGACCCTCAAACACTTTTCTTCATTCGCATCCAGCTCTCTAAGGGACGGAGGTGGCACCAGTCTCATTTCTGACCTCTTGCTGCTGTGTAGCGCAAATCCAAACATGGTCCCTGGCATCCCCATCCCATCCCCTGCTGCCCTGATTCCCGATCCGGTGCCAGGGGGCCAGGCTGGGTGTGCAGGGGTTGGAGAGGGATGCTGCTGGAAGGACACAGCCTGGTTTCCCAATGGAGCAGCTCCATGTTAGTGCTTGTCCTCAGCCCGGTGGGACAGTGTGACTCTGGCCCCGGTTCGGTGTCAGGATGGAGTGGCCAAGCCAAGGACCCCTGTTCAGCAGCTCAGCTCCTGGGTGTCATCCCCTTGAAAGGTCCAAGTTCAGCTATCCATGATTCCAATCCCTGCAGGCATGATGGGGTGGCAGAGAGAGCTGGTGCTGAGGAAGAGGCTGCCTGAGTTTCTCCTGACTTTTAGTGAGGATGAAGGCTACCAGCCAACTGAGCCACCTGGACTCCTGGATTCCTTGAATATGGGAGGAGTGTCAGGAGGAGAGGCCAGAGCCCTGGGGAGCAGTGGAGGGGTCTGAGCTTTTTGTGGTCGCTGCTGCGTGGTGGTTGGACTGGTGCCAGGAGAAAGGAGATGGGAAGAAGAAAGAAGCGTTTACTGTGCATCAGGAGCTGATGACTTCCTAAGCACTTTGGGTGGTCTTGCTCTGATCAGAGCATGGTTGTAGGGGAAGAGCAGGTCCATGAGGAGGAGGTAGTCACCAGGGATGGGGACACTGGGAAGCAGATGCCTGTAGCAGGACTGAGGGCAGTGTGGCATCAGCTGCCCATTTTGCCTGAACAATCAGATGGTTCTGGGTTTTTTTTGCATCACAGCAACCCTGTACCCTCTTCTTAACTCCTACGACCTTAAACATTGTCCTCCTGCTTTTCCCTGGAACTTGCTGCAAAGAAAGTTCCGATGAATTTTACGATCTGGATGATGGGGCAGTGTTTACCGACCACAAAGCTGGGCGAGTGGCTGATAGACCAGAGGCTCGTGCTGCCATCCAGAGGGACCTGGAGAAATGGGTTGGCAGGAACTTCATGCAGTTCAGCATCTCTTTCCTTTTTCCCTCTGGCCCTTGGGTTCTTCTAGATCAAACTCACCATCCTTGCGTCCTTTCTGTGCCACACTTTATGTCCCTAGGACAGCGAGCTCGGGCTGCCTCACCCATGCACACAGAGCCATCAGGAGGTGGGCAAGGGGCTTGGGGAGGCTGACCCCAGCTCCCTTTAAAGGGGCTGGCTATGACTTGGGCTAACAGCATGCCCTCAAGCATTTAACTTCTTTAAATCCATAAAACTCTTCTCTCTCTGAGCCCATTGCAGATTTGCTGATCACAAATTCTGGCAGCCACAAGTAAAGTCAGATGAGTCCAGATCTCCAGCATCCAGGGAAAACTCTTCCATGCCAACCTAGCTGGAAACCACAGAGGTGCACACCCAGGACCTCTTTGGCCGCTGTATCTCTTTTGAATCTCTGCGAAGCTACACCCAGCTCTAGTCTTTGATTTGGTGGTTGGTTGGTTTTTTTTTGTTCTTCCACAGAGCCATTCATAGCTTTCCCAGGAACCGGAGCGCAGAGGGACTGGAGGTCACTGCTAGCAGGCTGCTGTGCTTGGCCATGTTTGACTCACATCTGGGACTATTCTCCCACAGCCAGGAGAGCCCTGGGCCAGTGGCTGCTGTGCTTGGAGTCATTGGGAGGAAGCTCATGAACAGTTGCAACACATTTCTATAATGACTGATTGGGAAAGTTCATGCCCTCAGGAGCCCTTTCGCTAGAATGACACGGTGTTCGATGACGAATGGATGATTGCCAGACTGAGGTACCATGCAGCTGGAGTCACTGTGCCAGTTTTTTTAAGACAGAGGATTTAAAAGATTTTGAGATAAAGGGAAATACCTGTGCAGATTTTTGACCGTCTTTTGGCACTGGGAGCCCAGGTACCCATGAGGGATCTTCCTAGGCATGTCACTGCATCTTAGATATCTGCAAACCTGCCCCTTAAACGAGAATTCCCATGTGTCCCACTGCAGTTGGGTAGACGAGAATAAAGTCCAGGAAGAAGCAAAAAGGGAGATTATATTTAGTCTTAAAGCCTTTCTAAAATATTTTTTTGATAGGTAAATTAGGAGCTGCTTTGTTTTTACAGTCAGGATAAACAGCATCGTATCAGGGAACCATGGTGTGGTCTGGGCACCTTCTCCCTTTGCCGAGAGGAGGGCAGGGAAAGCGGGTGCTGCTACAGGTGGGGGTGCTCTGTTCTATTGCCTGAGACGTTTGCAGGAAACGAGAGCTGATGGGTGAAGAAGACCCAATATATCACTTATTTTCATGAAAGCAACCAAGTTCAGGATCTCTTAGGTCAGATCAGTAGGGACAAGAAATTCTGATGGAGCTGGATATTCATGTGGTGCAACTCTTTTGGTTTCTGAAGACTAGACAAAGGCGTTTGATCCTTCCAAAACTCCTGCTTTGCTGCCTTTGCTTGCCGTACTGCTGGCTTCTCTCCTAGCCCAGTGCTCACTGACAGGCGAGCTTGCTGTCCTGGGCAGGTCCCACAGCAGGGTTTCCTCACCTCCGAGGACCGAGCACTTGTTCCTTCCTTACTATGACTGGTCCTGAAAACCCTTTTTTTTTTTTTTTGCTAGCAGCAAGGATTAGTGGAAATCTAGAAACCATGATCTATGAGGGAAGAATTGGGTTGTCTGGTCCAGAGAGCGCAGCCTGCAGGAAGATGCAACAGCTGTGGAGTAGCTGACCTCCAGACTCTCCTTCGGCAGCTGTGTGTCCTGCACCCCTGTGATAAACCCCTACAGTAAATAAAAGGCTACCACGAAGAGGAAGGGAATAAACTCTTCTGTGTTTGCCTGGAGAGGATGCGAAATCATGGGATGAAGCTGCAGTAAGAGAGCTTCAGTTAGACGTCTGGGGACTGACTAAATGTAAACAGAGCAATGTGCCAGACCAGACTGCCTGATGTCAGGTCTCCATCAGGGGAAGTTTCAGGGGAAAAAAGAAAAAACACAGATGAGATGAACATCCATCAGGAAGGGTTTAAAAATTGCACTTATCCTGCACTGGAACAGCGTGATCCACCAAGGCACCCCTCCAGCTCTGATTTTCCCTCTGTTTTCAGCCACCTCGCAGCTGCAGGCAGCCGTTGGACTGCAGGCAGCCTCGAACCAGATCCTCCTCTCCAGGAGCAGATTTTTGGGTGAGATGTTCACTCCCCTCAACGCGATGATCCAGCTGCCTTTCTGCAGGAGAAGCGGTGCTGTGCCATGCTGCCGCAGGCCCACGCTGGGGTGGGGAAAGGATGGAGAACCGTCCTGGGAATATTGTGGAGGGACCATGGAGCTGGCTGAGCTTTGTCAAACATCTCCAGGCTCCAAAAAACTTCCTTTTCTTTCTTTTTTTAAAAAGAGTTTTGATGAAAGCCATTTGGATGTCATGCAAAGGGGTAGAAGGGTAACTAACCCCCCCCGCACTGTGCTGTGAAGCCAGAGTACGGGAACTCGGGATTTCAATGCTCAGCCTGGGGATCCATCGCTGCTGTGCTTGTCAGGGCCGGTTCAGGCTCAGCACTGCGTCTCCAGACAAGGAGGGCTGACATTTTTCTCCAGGCTGCTGCAAAATCTGCTGCAGTCAGAACTAGTGAACATCTCAAGATGGTTCCCGTCTGTTCAGCTGGGTCTGGTGGTTTTGGCTGGATTCCCACCTCTTGTTAACTTGGGGAATCACAAGCGTATATGCAGATACGAAGTGGCTCATCATGAAGCTTTTTTGCCACAGGGCAAGTTCCTTCCTCTCCAGAAGGAGAAAACAAAAATGTTGGATGCTGCTGAGGGACAAGGCAGTCCCATAACCCATCATGCTGCCTCCGGGTCCTCCCAGAATGACAAACATCCTCAAGAGGATTCTCAGGAACAGGTTTGGGGAAGATTTCCCCCTATTCGAAGCAAAGGCATTGTGAACTCTATCTGCTTGCTTTTACAGGATGTCTTGCTCTGTCGCTCTCTTTCCCAAAAGGGGATGTTAATAACGTTCTCCCAGTATAAATCACTGAATTTTTGTGCAACAGTCACATTAGAGACTTGGGAAGTCTCATTTCTGTCTTTATAACGTTTCCTGGAAAAGTCTATAAAAGAAAATACCATGTCCACTCTACATAATTACAAAAGGCCTGGGAACTCAATATTTAGTTTTGTTTAGAGTTTAACATCCTTCTCGTTGGCTAGAGACCATAACATTATTGTATATGTGACAGGCTGGAAATTTTGATGTGATGTGTAATTTTCTTTTTTACTTCCCTTTTTGAAAAAATAGAGAAGAGGGAATGGCATACATTACCCACTCACAACTGGGTTTAATGCTGGGGAGGCCCACGCTAGCTATTTACCAGCAGTGAAATTGTAGAAAGGAGGAAGGTGACCTGACTAATGAAACACAAGAATAAACATCAGAGGAAGATGAGAAAGAAGAAATGAAGTATCAATATAGTTTATCAAATTAAAACTCATGCATTTAAAGGGCTGAGCTCTGCCCAGCGCAGGCAGATGATTAGCTAAGGCATCAGAGGACATCCTTCAGAAAATCTCTCTATTCATCTGTTTTGTCCTCAATTCCATCCTTGATCTCAAGGAGAAGCCGGCTCTCAGGCAAGCCTGTGCCTAGTCTCCAGTGCACTTCAGAAATGTGATTTTGATGTGTGCAAACCCACCCGGGTGGCCGTTACAGCTGATGTCCTGGCTGAACTCAAATACGCGGCGGCACACAGCTGCCAACATGTGCCCCACAAGAGCAGGTGCCTGCGCTGGGCAGAGCTCACCCCCGCTGGTACCCAAACCAGCTGGGTGCGGCATGGACTCAAGCAAGCAGGGACAGGCAGGGATGCTGGAGTCCCACAACCCCTCATCTGGCCACTGTGGTGACGGGAGATGTGGGTGCCCTGGCTTCCATCAGTTTGGTATTGCAGAGTGACATCAAGCCACGTCCTTTTTAGTTGTCCCCAGCAACCCGCTGGCCACGGCACGGCTCTTTGCTGGTACCTGGAGCAGCACCTCCCACACTGACTCGCTCCCACTCCCGGAGCCCAGATCCCACCCCACTTAGTTTCTGAGATCAGCTTCAATGCAATCAGACCTCTGAAGGCAGAGCGTCAGGTGGCCTTGGCTCCCTGGCAGGTTGCCTGCCCAGGCACAGGGATGTGCTCTGACGCCGACCTTGAGCGCATCGCCTCACAGCACCCCGGTGAGGGGAAGCGTGCTCGTCCCTCCGTACGTGTGGGACATGAAGCAGCAACTTCTAACGGCTCTTCCCCATCCTTTCACGCTGTGCTACACTGGAGTGTGAAGCAGCCCCGCTGCTTGCTTTTCAAAAGCTCTTTGCTGCCTAATTGAGGATTGTCTACTTAAAAGCCTCCAGCCAGAGCTGTAAAACCCACAGCTGTGTTTTGCAGATGAGAGACTTGGGTTGGTTTCAGATCTTGTTTTTGGAAAGGCTGCCGCGATCCTGAGCAAAGGCAACACAAATGGCACGAGTCCATCCTTTAGAGTAGCGAACCGTGAGAGCCGTGGTGCTCCTTCACAGCTCTTGAAGGACAGAAGTCTCTCTCTGTTCATTTTGGATGTACAGACTGAAAAAAAGCACCTCTTTTATGTTTAACCCTTTCCTTTCTTCAGTCTGCCCAGGTTTCTATCGCCAACATAGTTAAAAAAAAAAGACACTGTAAAAACGACATTCTGAAAAGCCTTTTCAGGCCCAATTACATGGGGGTTCATCCTCCTGCTTCTACCAAAGCTGCTTTTTGGGATGCCAGAGGAGAGGATTTACAAAGGGTGTCCACGTGGTGCATGCAGCCTCAACAGGGACCTTCCCCTCTAGGAATAAATCACTGCTTTCCATTTTTGAATGAAGACTTTACATCCAGATGTTTCCCCATTAATAGGTCAGAGGGGGGAGGTTGAAATTGAGAACAGAGAGTGCAATTGCAGGAGAAACAACAAATACGGGATTTTACACATAGCTGCTTGGGTCTGATACAGAGAGACCATGCTTGGGGGTGAACCCGTGCCGGGGGCTGCCCGTACACGAGAACCTGCTGCTGCCACCAGATCAGTGGGGCACGTTTCCCTTTTGCCCCACACCAGACTCCATAGAAGATTTTTAGGAAGTCACTTGATTCAGCCTGTGCTTCAGGTCCCTGTTTCTAACACAAGAACTCTCAATTCCGAAAGCAGAGGGACTGTAAGGACAGAACAAGGGCAGGGGAAGGGAAAGGACAAAGTAAAGGGTCTGCAGCATGGATCCTAGAGAGCTGAGGACCCACTAAGCCAGTGGTGGGGCTAAGATGAAGCAGTAGATGCAGAGGCGCAGTGCAGGCACCATCGTGGTGCAGAGCTGCTTGTGCTGCTCTGGCTCTTCCTGGGATGAAGCTGCCTTGGTATCAGCATCTTGCAGCAGCATCTGCATGAGCGGGCAGTATAGCTGCACCGTGCTGGTTGCTATAGATTGGGGCCAGAAGGAAATGAGACAAGCAGGACATCCAAGCATTGAAACTAGGGGCCTGGGCGATGAATCATAAGCTCTAGCTGCTCAAGACTCTAGTAATTTTATTATATCCGCTCCCAGAGCACACTGGCGCTCAGCTCCGCATGGGAGGGTCTTTGCTTGAGAGGAGATTTGGAAGGACATTTGCTCCAAGGACAAAGCAATTTGTACAGGGATTTGAACCACAAACACTGACCTCGATGCCAGAGAAAAAGTCAAAAAATTTCAGAGGGTAATGGAAGTGTTGTGATAGTTTCTAGTCAGTGCATATCTTCAATCCACCTCTTGCATGAAGTCCCCACAGAGGTACAGCAGCGGAGCTGCTTTGGCCTCAGGTGTATCCACACTGGGTCACATTTCAGCTCTCTAGAGCCCAGGTGAGCTGTAGGTTTTCAGGTAGGACAAGGCAACCTTGATAACACCTGCTCTCCTGACCTGCCCTGGAGCCTCCTCTGGTGATGTCCACTAGCAGCTCCTCTGCTCCCGCTGCTTTCTTTTGCAGAGCTGGCAACGGCTCTGAGTTCAGTTTTATTCTAGGCAGGAGTGATCCCCTGCACAGTTACTGGAGGGGTAGAAAAATAAGTGTCAGACAGCAGTGCTGCAGGAGAGTGGCTCCACGCGGCGACAGCACACTGACTGTAGTCTGCGAGACACCAGAGACTGCAGCAGCAGCCAGGGCTCCAGATACATAAATAAAGCAGAGGAGAAGAAAGAGAGCAAGGGTTTGGGGCTGTCTGCAAGGACAAGCAGCAGTCAGTGAATGTTTACACCCTGAGAGGGGATGATGAGGCTCTGAACCAAATGGCACCTCCAGAGCAATGAATCAATAGCTCAAGTTGCTCAAGACTCTAGTAATTTTATAATTTCTGCTCAACCTCCTCCTCCACTGAGCTTCTGGGGCAGGTTGAACAGACCTTGGCCAGGAATGCGGTGGGTAAAGTCAGTGTTGCCTGGGGCTGTGAGGCCCTGGGCATCTGTTCGAGGTCAGCTGCAGCTCTTACTTCTACATGAGCTAGGATTTTCCTACAGGACTTGACCCTAGATTCATGAATTTGAGCCAATCCCATTGAACCTAAAGAATCAGAGCTGCTAGAACAAGGATTGGTATAAATTCTTCTGGGCAGCACCTCCTGAATGCTTAGTCCTTGGGCAGGACTTGCTCCTTGAAGACAACCGTTACCCTGATATTTACTATGGAAACAGCCAAAGGCCATTGGTAGATTGGTAGCGCATCACGCTACACAGGCCTGGTTACACCCAGGAGAATGGAGAGAGCAAATAGGAGCAGCTTGAGGACGCAGCCAGAGCTGCCATCGCGCATAACCATGAGCTGCTTTACAACAGTGACACCCGCTTCCGTGTCTGCCACCACACAGCCCGGCAAGTCCCCTTAAACACCGACAGTGGCCCACCAGCCGAGGCAGCTCGGGGGCAGACAGACCTGCCGCCACCGCGTGCTGCAAACCCACTGAAGAGGCTTTTCACCCCCTTTGGCTCATGCCAGCATCATGAGGTGACAGGGGCCAGCTCTGTCCCTTTGTCACCCTCCTGCCCGTGCTCCTGGGAGGAGAAGCTCAAGAGCTTCAGAGGCTGATCCAGGGAGGTTGTTCCAATACTGCCAAGAGCTGGCAGCACTTGGCTAGGACTGAAAACCCTGCATGGGAAGGTGGGTGGCCAGGCATCCCAACCATCCCCATGACTGGATTTTGAGGCTGCAGACAGGAGAACCTGGAGACACCCCTATGCCCAGAGGAGACCAGCATGTGAAAGGGCTCCATGGAAAGTCTGGAAAGAAGTCACTCAGTGCCAGCACCTAACACAGCATCACTAGGGGATGCTGCTGCTCTAAGCTTGACATTTCCCCGGGACATGGAATAACAGCCACCTTTCCTTCTCTCCCCTTTCTTGGAGAGGTCTGGCATAAAGTGGTGTTCAGCTGCCCAAGAGCCCCTGGGCAGCCTGGGGTGTCGGAGCAAAGGCTTCTCTAGCAGGGTGATGCCCTTTGGGCCTCTGGGGACCATCTGCTCATGGTCAGGGCTGCTCTGCAAATATTTGAGGCAGGTGTGTGCCCCTTCTCGGGGTACACAGGTAACCAGACCCACGGTAGTCCAAGCCCACTTGCTGCTCTCAGTGCTGGCAGCTGCCAGTGCCGGTAGGAAGCTCCATTAAACAACACTAATAAATACTTTATTTACCAAAACCACATTAAAATATTCCTAAGACTGTCCCATCTCGCCAAGTGCCTTCCGTAGCAGCTCACAGCCTGAGGATCCTGGAGGAGGCTTGGAGAGCCCACGCAGCAGCACCAGCTTCATGGCCAGCAGGACCTCTCGGTAGCCAAGGTGGCTTCTTCTGCCAGAGCGGGAGAGCCGTGCGGCCTCCAGCGCCACGTCCCCAAGCAGCTGGGAGCTGCCCAGCCAGGAAAGTGCGGTAACTGCCAGGCAGGAGGCTCCGGTGGACCACGTCTGCAGGGAGAGCAGCCGTCAGAGCTTCTGCCATCAGCTCCCCCTGCCCCTTCCCCACCATCTTCAGTTTAAGCTAAAAACCTTCCAGATTCAGCTAATGCAGGAGCATCCAGGCTTGGCTACATGGATGACCAAGCTGAGCTTGGAAAGCAGATGGTTGCAGTCAAACCTACCTGGTTTAGGAGCTTGTGGATGTAAGTGGAATAAGCCACCTTCTTCTTCTGCCTGCGGGGACGGAGGCAGTGGAGGGTCTGCCAGGCGTGCCAGGCCACTGCTTTCTTCCTCGGGAGGGCAGGGGGACTGGGGCCCATCGCTGCTCCCACACACGGCACTGGTTTAACACGCACTTGCTGCGGCCCCGACACCTCTGCCAGGGGAGAACAGAGCGTGACCCCAGCAGCAGGGCCCTGCCCGCACCCCAGCCACCCCCAGCTCACCCTGGGCATTTGTGGGTGTTGAATTTACAAAATGCAAATTAGGCACTTACAGTAACACAAACAACCATTCAGCATGCTGCACAAAGCAAGATCAAAACACACCACCCCCTAGTCCCACCAGAAAGCAAACCACAAACAGGGTATTTTAGGGCATCCCCCAGCTCACTTCCAAGAGCTCCCCAGCCCTGTCCTCCCCAGGGACAGGGAATGAGCCAGGAGCCACTGCCTATAACCAGGGGGGGGCATTGATTCCAGCTGGGGGCTGCAGCCCATTGGGACTTGTCGGGGTGGGGACAGGGATAGCCACACCCCCATCACACCCCCACATTCCCATCACAGCCCCAGCTCCTACACTCAAACCAGCAATTCTTACCCCAAATACACTTGGGAGTGAGGCTGCGTCTGCTCCCAAGCCTCCTGCCCTTGTGGCCCTAATTAGTATCGTTAGCCTAATTACCCCAAAGCAGCTGGTTCTGGGCTGGCACCAGACCTTGAGCACCCAGGTGTTCCTGGGGGATTTGTTGTGGTTTTTTCTGCATTTATTTGGGGTGGGGGTAGGGTGCTCTGTAAGCCCTAGTGAGCAGGGTCTGGGAGGGCACCCAGGGGTGCTGGAGCCAGGATCTGCCCCTGCATGGTGGGGCCCTGGGATGGATCCTGGTTTGCAGGATCTGGCCCTGCACGTTGGAGTCTTGGGGTTATCCTGGGTGCAGCATCTGGCCTTGCCTGATGTGACCCTGAGGTTGGGGTTCTCCTGGGTGCAGGATCTTGGAGCCCTCAATATCAGAAGGATATTGACCACTTGGAGCGAGTCCAGAGGAGGCCACGAAGATGCTCCGAGGGCTGGAGCCCCTCTCCTATGACGAAAGGCTGCGAGAACTGGTCTTGTCCAGCCTGGAGAAGAGGAGGCTCCGAGGAGACCTCATTGCAACTTTCCAGTATCTGAAGGGGCTACAAGGGTGCTGGGAGAGGACTTTTTACAAGAGCCTGTAGTGATAGGACAAGGGGTAATGGGTATAAATTGAAATCAGGGAGGGTTAGATTAGATGTCAGGAAGAAATTCTTCCCGGAGAGGGTGGGGAGGCACTGGAACAGGTTGCCCAGAGAAGCTGTGGATGCCCCATCCCTGGAAGTGTCCAAGGCCAGGCTGGATGAGGCTTTGAGCAACCTGGTCTAGTGGAAGGTGTCCCTGCCCATGGCAGGGGGTTGGAACTGGATGATCTTTAAGGTCCTTCCAACCCAAACCAGTCTGTGATTCTATGATCTGGCCCTGCTCCATGGGACCCTGGTGTGGGTGTCGCCTGGGTGCAGGATCTTCCCCTGCCCAAGTGGGCCCTTGGGATGAGGGGGGTGGGGGTGCCAGGAGCAGGATCTGGCTCTGCCTGCTGACGTCCTGGGTCGGGTTCTCCTGGGTGCAGGATCCGGCCCTGCCCAAGGCATCCCATGGCGGGG
>NW_010233844.1:0-10542 GCF_000690775.1 Eurypyga helias
ACATGGTGGAGAAACAGTGTCATATGATACCAATAAAAAATTTAGGAATGCCACACCCCTCCCTTCCCCCCCCCCCAAATATCTATAAACATACTTGCTTCAAGTCTGTCAAAACATTTTGTTTAAAAATATATATAATTCTCTTTATGTGTGCATTTACGTATTTCATATAAAATAATTTTCTTTGTTCAAATGCATTTTGAAATGTTACATTTAAATATTCCATTAAGATGTTGAAGCAGAACATGTAATGCTTAAAATTTCTCCTAATGTACTTCAAGCAAAAATTTTCAGCAGTATTTCATACTGATGTACATGCATACACACACACACACTCAGAGTATTTCTATTGAAATAATATTTCTGATGGAAATCAGTTTTAAACTTTTTTTTTTTTTTTATGACCAATTTCACTGAAGAGCTAGAGGGGGAGAAATGTTGCATGAGAAGAGGGTAAGCATGCAGTGGTAATTCTCTGGAATATTCCTCAAGGATTTCTTGTTTCAGGCTGTTTGTGGACCAAAGGTAGTATCTTTGAGCATGATAACTCTCCACAGATTTTTATCTCATCTCTTTTTTAAACCCACAGGATTTTTATCATACACAACATCCTGTGGCAAGGAGTTCCAAGAAGTACTTCCTTTTGTTCATTTATAAATTCCCATCTGGCAGTTTCATTTCATGCCTTGGTTCATATTTTGAAAGATCCATTGAACAATGTTTTCATAGACCCTTATCATATGGCCTCTCAGTTATCTCTTTTCTTAGACTTTGAAGTTTCATGCATGGATGATATTTTATACCTGTGATCTTTCTTGTTGCCTTTTTTCTATATCTTCTCTAGTTCTCTTACTTGCTTTAAGAGATGAGGAAAAGTAGAAATGCACACAGCATTGTGTGCAGGAACACTGCAGACTTGCAGTGCTTTTATCTCCCTTCCATTCCTAAATTTAACTACGGGTGGACTGGTATTTTCTTAGCACTATCTTTCATCATCCCAAGACCTCATTTCTAAATGGTTCTGAGCCCATCATGGCATAAATAAAGTGAAGATTTCTGTTCCCATATTCATCAGTAAAACACGGGACTGAGTTTTTTATGTGAGGAAAAAGGAAAACAAGGGACAAGAAGTTCTAGGGTATAGTAATACCTGCAGATAATAATCCTAGGCAAGAGGTTCAGGGTGAAGATCCTCATAGAAAGCTGTTATCTGCAAGAAAGCTGAGTGAGCTTATATAAATTGTCAGAGAATAAAAGACGAGGAAAGGTTAAAAAAGGAATTAATGAAAGATCAGCATTGTTTGGAATCATATGTCTAGAAAGCAGTCTGCTAAAGGAGAGCATTACAGTGAAAAAGCATTCAACGTAAAGTCTGCTTGCCCAGGGAAAAAGAAGAAACTGAGGCAAAAAAGTGTCCAGAGCCAGACACTGTCATCTCTGCTGTAGAACGGGCAGTTCATTCAATAACTTTCAAGCCTATGTCTTGGTATTACAAGCTTTAACAGCTCCAGCTGAAAACAATCGCTATTAATAACCCTCCTGCTTTGCAATATGAAAGCAGCAGGTACAACAGTGAGACACCTATAATCCTCCCATGTTAGACAGCAGCAGAACAGCACTCAGCCAACCATGGTGGAGAATCCTACAGAAATACCCAAATCCATCTCTCCATGATGGATGGTCTTTGTACAAGCACTAAAGTGTATTCCCTTTAGTACCACTGTCTATTGATGCTGAGCTACTAAGTAATCTGAGGGAAACTAGGAAGTGATCGCCATGATAAAAAATAAAATGGATTGGGGATAAAGCTGGAATTTCGTCAAAACCATCATGATCAGAACAATATTGTCTGAGAAATGGGTAGCCTTATATTTGTCAACATGTCAGTATTTGGACAGGAAACCAAAGCCTTGGAGATTGGTGTCAGAAGAGGGATCTTTTTCTTCCATAAGCACCATGCATGTACCAACATGAAATACAAATGCAATCTTGCTGACTAGAATTCATGACAAGTAGCTCCTGTGAGAACAGTCTGAAACCAGTAAGACTGCTCCGATATTCCTGGAGGAGTTCTCATATATTCACTAAGTATTTACTCAGCCTTTAGTCATAAAATACATTCTGCTAATTCATGGGACTCTTTTCTAACCAATTCAGGAATTATTTCTGAGTTTTAAATTGAGCCCAATCCCGTATACCCTGTATGAACTAAAAAGAACGAATCATTAATGTTGAAAGAATGACTCACAGGATTAAAGACAACAGATAGGATCAAACCGTACACAACTACTAAGACTAAAATCCTGATAGCATTAGTGGAAACTAAAGCTGATTGAAAGAAGAATTTAAAAAAAAAAAAATCGGGAAAGATGTGTGGACTCTGATTTTGAGAAAGAAAAGCTGTAAGCAAAGTCACATAGGAAGAAATTGACAAGATGTGATATTGCAGCTGGGGACCACCGTATTTCTGAACAATATGGACACAGGATAGAATCAACTATTGTACAGGAATAATAGCATGAGGACAGAGAGGACCATTACCTCTCTGCATGTGTTAAGGATTCAAGGCAGGGAGAATCAAAAAGTCACATAATAGGTGAAATCAGAAGGTACCTCTGGAGTTCCTCTAGTCCAAATCTCAGCACAGAGCTGGATTACCTTTGAGCAGGTTACTCAGGACAATATAATTTGGGATTCGAGCATCTTGAAAGATGGAGACTCTACAACATCTTTGGGTAACTTGTTGCAGTGTTTGACCACCCTCACATTTAAAAAGGTTCTTCTTGCATTTAAATAGAGTATCTATTTAAAGATAGACCCGCTTGGTGGATGAGGGAAAGGCTGTGGACGTGGTTTTCCTGGACTTCAGCAAAGCCTTTGACACTGTCTCTCACAGCATTCTGCTTGAGAATGCATGGTAAAGCATGTATGCAGGTAGAACAGAGCATATTTTCAGGGTTGGATTCAGGTTACCCAGCCTTTCTACAATTAAATGCTATTTCTAAGATGGCTCAAATAGGTTCTGTCAGTACTCGGTAGAAGTATGTAGGGAGTGATCTATAGATTCAGTCTTGGACAGTGGTACCAACCTAAGTTGAATCCTTTCCTGGTCTTGCCCTACTCCTTCCATTGATATAATCACTGCTTAAGTGATTAGCACAGACTAAATCTCTAGTGATGTGAATCCTAGAATCATAGAATGGTTTCAGGTGGAAGGGACCTTAAAGCCCATCTAGTTCCAACTCCCCTGCCATGGACTGGGACACCCCCCACTAGACCAGCTTGCTCCAAGCCTCATCCAGCCTGGCCTTGAACATTTTCAGGGATGGGGAAGCCACCGCTTCTCCGGGCAACCTGTGAAGAATTTCTTCCTGCTATCCAATCTAAATCTCCCTGCTTCCAATTTAAACCCATTATCCCTTGTCCTGTCACTACAGGCCCTTGTAAAAAGTCCCCCCCAGCTTCCTTGTAGCCCCTTCAGTACTGGAAGGTGCAATAAGGTGTCCCCGGAGACTTCTCCAAGCTGAACACGCCCAAATCTCTCAGTCTGTCCACACAGCAGAGGTGCTCCAGCCCTCGGATCATCTTCGTGGCCTCCTATGGATTGGCTCCAACTGGTTGATATCCTTCTTATGTTGAGGGCTCCACAGCTGGATGCAGCACTCCAGGTGGGGTCTCACAACAGCAGAGTAGAGGGGGAGAATCCTCGCGTTCGACGTGCTGGCCACGCTGCTCTGGATACAGCCCAGGATACTGTTGGCTTTCTGGGCTGCCAGCTCACACTGCTGGCTCATGTCCAGATTTTAATTCACCAGTACCCCCAAGTCCTTCTCCTCAGGGCTGCTTTCATGCACGTTTTGGTGTGAAATCTACACGAAAACTTGCATAAGTATATAAGCACGTACTTCTTTATATTGGAGGTTGATAAGAAATCTAGCTGCTTTCCGGAATGCTTGGGAGTGAGAGGAAAGGAAAGTAAGCATCAGGGAGGAAAAAGAAATTATTAAGTTAAAATACAATGTTTCACAAGAGTATCTGAAGGTAAATTGGCAATGAGTAAATGGGGGATAGAAAGAGAAAAATATTCCTAAACCTCAAAGAAGTTATTCTTAATTAATGTTCAGAAGATGGATCTTCCACCTTTGTAAAAGGAGAATAAGGAAAAGGAAACATAATTCTCTTTTAATTCAATATATAACCAAAGAAATTTTGTGAGGTAGTACCTGCACTTTGTGACCAGAAAGTCCCTACTTCAGTGCAAGCAGATAGTGCAAGCAGAATTTGGTTCATATACATTTATTTCAATGTGTTTCACACATCTTATGGGAATTAATCCTTTTTTTCCTTCATTAGCGTGAATATTCATTACATATTGCTTTTATCTCACTGCTTAAATGTTTATTTAACTGTAACAAAGTCAGACAAGAGTACCATATTACATTAACTGAAATAAAAATTTTCTCTGAATTTTTAAAGGGTTTAAATTAAGTTAGTAAGAACTTTAGCATTCAGAATCAGGACCCTCAGTGTGTACAAGCCTTTGGGGCTGTAAAGTTAATTGAAATCTCCACCTTTCCTAATAGAAGGATCTGGATAGCTGTCCTACCCTATGCCATCTGACCATTTGCCTTGAGGATCTCCAGGCCTGCAGGGGGAAGATTTAGGGAAAACAGGAAAATCAGGTTGCAGATTCATTTCTAAGAAGTTCTTGGCTTGTATGATTCAAAGGATCATGGGTTATGTCTTAATGCCACTCTTGAGAAATAAGCTCTGTCGGGGAAGATTTGCATTGAACTGTAAGGTGTGATGGAGATAGGTGGGGTGTTTCACATGCATCAAACTGGTAAATGGCAAATTTAAGCTTGGTCCTACATATCAGCGTAGAGATCTTACATGATATGCTATGAAGAAATGAGATCAGCAGAGCAGATCTAAGCAAAGAATTTTGCTTTGTGATGTGCATGTTAAAGTCATTGGGAAAAGAAAAATTCTTAATTCCCTGACTTTTATGTGTATCAATTTTGTAGCTCTACGGTTGCATTACTTTGAATTTATTATGATTTGGAGGTTGATTTTTATAATGTTTTCAACTGCTATTAGTTTTAGATCAGAGTTTGGATGCTCAGTACACAATCCCTTTTCACTGCAGAAACCATAGCAAGATCAGTCTGTGTAACTATCATGTACAGGAAATTAGGATAGAGAGTTTTCATAATTCGTGGGCTTGCATACAAATCTCCAATTTCTGGAACACAGACAGTACTTCCCTCCCTCAGAGCTGAAGATAAAAGCCTGCGAGTGATTCTGAGGTGTTAAAATATGAGGGAGACAAGGACCAGATAAGAATCTTGGTAGATAGAATAGACAGATATAAACACTAACCCTGAATAAGATTTCAGGCAATAACCTAATCAATAAACATATGGGCAAATGAAAATGCAAATGAGCCACAGAGATATCAGTGTTCGGGAAGAAAGAAAGATTTCTGTAATACTTACCTGTATTGCATTGACTTCAAGTAGCCCTTAAGTGGAACTGACGGTATTACAAACACAATAAGCACTTCTAGACAAACTGGAATAACAATCACTTCAGGAGCCTGGAAGCATTCACAATTCTGCTGTTGTCAACTCTTTCAGTGGCTTTAATTTTCAATGGTAAGCACAACTCCTATACAGTGTTGTCAAAACCGCAATGAAGTTATGTCATTGAATATTAAAGCACTGGCCTGCGGAATGCCAAACACACAGATTTGAATTTCATGCTCTCTACTAAACATCAAGACAAATATGTCTAATTTCATAAAAACCTCACCAGCCCAGAAAGGCTGACAATCAGGCCCAGTGTTTCCACATTGCAGCTGAAACAGGAGTTTCTACTGTAAAAAAACCTCTTCCCAGGAAATCGGAGGAGGGGAGAAGAAGCATGGAGTTAGGCTTTGTGGATGCAGCATGAGATCAAAGCATAAAGACATTGAGGTGCTAAGGGTACAACTCATCACTGAACAGAAAATGCATGTTTGTGTATGAAAATGTTCTCATGCAGTTTGGAAGAGGCTGGGAGGTGATTCAAGAAGGACATAAGGAAATTGGAATATTTATCCCAAAATTCAGGAGTTTCATTTGCTGTGGAGTTTTTCTGATACCAGCCTTGGTTTGTGAGCCATGATGGTGACTTGTTCAACAGAAGGAGCAACACATTTATGCTCTTCACCAAAATCCAGTGTTGCTGCCGCTCCCTCATCCTTCCTCCCAGTGTTACCTTGTGCTCCAAGATGTATTCAGGGCCTCTGCCTCCCTGGTTTCCCATGTGTTCATGAGACTAAAGATAACTTCTGGTAATCATGTGTGAGGCTGCAGTCTTTCTTTTAAATCTACTTACGTGTAACATGCGCTTTCCTTTTTGTAGTAGGTTTTATTCAGTGTGCAAGATTACAAACAGTAGTGAAGAGGTGTGACCACTAGAACAGGGTGGGTGGCCATATGAACATGAACTTCACGGAAATCTCTAGACTAATGAGATCATTTCTTCTGATTATTTTTTCTAAAAATTACTGGTTTGACCTTGAAAGTAAAATTTCGTAACTGTTTCTATTGGATGAAATGCATTTATTGAAAGAATAGATGCTCAAAGCTTACCAATTATATTCAGATGCTCAAAATAGTCTGGACACTGATATTCTGGACAGAATGAGTTCCATGCTGAAGTATTCCTGGCAGGCAACAAAATAGAGAAAATTAATGTTCAGTCTTATTTGGTCTACAGTTTATAGATAGTACTGTGAAAAAAACTTATTCATTGTGCTGGGTTTGTGCTCTGTGACCTCTCCAGTCTGAGGCTGACTGAAATCCAACAAACTCTTTTTACCTAGGCATCCTAAAGCTTTGAAAATTAAAAATCATTAATTGCACTGACTGTAGTTTTATTGCCAAACAAATAATCAACAATTATAATAATTAACGGGATTTTGGTTTTGTTGTTCCATAGAACACCAAAAGCATATTAGAAACACCACATTTCTCCCTAAGTTACATCGATTTCAAGATATTTCCCTCTGATTATTTTATTTCCTTAGGGGGACATCTCTATGCTCACAGAAATCTTTTGGATGCTCTGTTTCACCAGTACTATGCCCTCTGAGATCTTGCATTATTAATAATACTAATTATTGCAATTATTTATTATTAGATGAAGGATGAGAGAGTTTCCAGCAATTCACAAAGCACAGAAGAGGATGTAAGCGTTATCCTGCAGGGGTTGTGGTTGAACTTTCAGACCCCTGTGTAGTGAGAAGCCCCTGACAGAGGGGAATTGTACTTAGCAAGAGGAGCTGCTGAATGGACATGGAAAATATATAAATAAATAGAAAGATTTCATACGTTACTGGACTTCTTACTGAAAAGGTCATACTAGGGGGGATGACAAAAAAAGGTATAGTAGGTGGTATAATAATCCAGAATACAGATCAGTATCTGGACAGGATGATTAACATCTGATAATTTCATGAGGTATACTTTAATTTTCCATGGGAGATGTCCTCTACATCTTCTGGAGGACAGAGAAGTGCCGGGTCCCAACGATGCAGGTGTACTGAATGAATAACCATAGCTCATAGTGTGCACTATTATGCAAGTTTTCTGAGCTAGGGTGAAGATAAGAGAGAGATGCTATATTTGCAGATGTGGAATCAGGGCTCAAAAGCCAGCAGGAGACACGGAGTTCAGATACCAAACAGCTTAGAGTAATGACCCAAGACAATGCAAGGTCATAGCATAGTCTGACCAGCACAACAAATTGTCCGAGTCAGAAAGAAAATGACTTTGTTGGGTTCTTGGAGGGGTCAGGGTAGCGGTGGGTCAGTGGGGGTAGTGGTTTGTAGTGGGGGAAGGGCCACAGCGATGGCGCTTGTGAGAAGCTTTCAGAGGAGCTCCCTGGCTGCAAGTGTGACCTCTGGACAAGGCTGAGCCAGCCAGTGCCTCTATGATCAGTGTATTTCATAGGGGAAAATACTAAAAGGAATGTAGCAGCAGAAGCAGAAGCAGTGAAGAGAATGCGTGGAGACAGGAGTGGGACATGAGAGAGACACCCAGGCAAACACCAGAAGTCCATGCAGAAAGGCAGGAGGAGGTGCTCAGAGCAGAGGTTCCCCAGCAGATAATGGGGGGAGGGGGTGGGAGGAAGGCAGACACCCCCCCCTGCAACCTGGGGAGGGCCCCACACCAGAGCAGGGGGATGCCTGAAGGAGACTGTGATCCTGTGGGATACCCAGGCTGGAGCAGGCTGCTCCTGAAGGACGGCACCCCCTGGGAGGGACCCACACTATAGCAGTTTGTGAAGAACTGCAGCCTGTGGGAAGGACTCACACCAGAGAAGTGGGTGAAGAACTGTCTCCCATGGGAGGGGCCCCACACTGGAACAGGGGCAGAGTGTGAGGATCCTCCCCTGCAGAGGAAGAAGTGGCAGAGGCAACATGTGATGGACTGACCACACCAGCCATTCACGGTCTCCTGCACTGTTTGGGGGAGATGAGGGAGGGAAATGAGGAGTGAAGCTGAGCCTTGGAAGATGGGAGTGGTGGGAGAAAGGTGTTTTTTAAGATCTGTTTTGTTTTGTCTCTAATTGTCCCACTCTGATTTTTATAGGTAAGCGATTGAATGGATTTTTCTTCCCCACATCTGTTTTGCCCATAACCATAGTGGGTGTCCTTGTCTCAGGCCATGAAACTTTCATTTTTGCCTCCCCACCGCACCATGAGGAGGAGTGAGCAAGTGACTGCCTGGTCTGGTGTTCCAGACAGGGCCTAAACCACAACCTCTTAGATTTGCAACAAAGGCTTTTGTTAGTGTGTAGTGTAATGCAAGCTCAGAAATGGAGGATGGCACTTTGAGAAAAATTATCTTCAGGAAGTGTGCTGTTGAGGAGGGACCATGGTCTCTGGAAGCCTGTCCCACAACATCTCCTGTATTTTTCCAAGAAATATAGGACATATGTTTCTTTTACTGTAACTTCAAAGTGGAGGTCATGTAAGTGGTAAAATAAGAACTTAAGCAGATATAGACATACTTGTACGTTTTTATATTTATTCTTATAATTCTGCCTTCTAATGGTTAAGCAGATGTCTGTTCATCCCTATGTAACTGATTAGATAATTTAAAAGAAAATGCAGTGGTCTTCATACAGAACTGGAAAATAACAGGTAGTTGATATAAATAAAATATTGTGTCTTTAGCTTAGTCTAAACATGGAGAAACACAAAATACTGCCTGAAAACTACAGAACACAGGCACTACACCTAAGCAAAGCATGTGAGGAGACCAGACAGAGAACACAGACAAAATCATTTCTGTTAAGTATGACAGTGACGGTAGTGACTTACAGAAGCTTTCAGATATAACTACTACCTTCAAAATACAAGTGTGTTTCCCCTGTGCTTTTTATTCCGACACATGCTTTCCTACCCAAATGCACAGCAAGTGATTTTATATCTGGAGCATATTCTATGGAATAAAGAACAACAGATGTACAATTGGAAACAGATCCAATCCAAAAGGCTGCTTCTGAACAACATCTGATTCATGAAACCTTTTTTTTAATCAAAATGTCCTGGTCCCAGGCAGCGATGGGTTGCTTTCCTAGGGCAGTCTGTAAGATTTGGTTTCATTATATAATGCATCAAGCTGAGTGGTCACTGTTACCCCCCCGTACTGGCGGCACTGGGAGTGGGCTGGAGGGAAGTTTGCAGAGGCTGGACCCAGAAAGTGATCGTGCATGCAGTAGACCTTCGACCAGTATGGACAGGGACAGAGGTTAAGAACGTGCTCTACACCGCAGCCGGGGAGAATGGCCCTACCTGGAGTCGCTGGCGGAAAGATCCTGAGGAGACATGAGGCCCACCCCTAGGATTTTGGAGCAGAGCATAGAGAGGATCTGAGGCCCGCTACACTCCAACCAAAACATAAATACTGGCAGCTTATGAGGGAGTTCGATCTGCCTCAGAAGTGGTTGGGACTGAAGCACAGCTCCTGCTGGCACCTCGACTAACCGTGCTGGCTGGATGTTCAAAGGCAGAGTCTCTTCTACTCATCATGCCACTGATGATACATGGCCACCGGGGGAGAGATGCCACGTACGGACGGGCTTGTGACTGAGTGGTGGACTTGACCATGGACACTATAGCTCAGGTTGTTCACGAATATGTGACGTGCTGCCATCAAAGAAGCCAAGAGGGTAAAGTCTATCTGGTATGGAGGGCAATGACTGAAATATAAGTATGGGCAGGCCTGGCAGATTGATAACATCACCCTCCCTAAAATCCACTAGGGCAAGTACCATATTCTCACAATGGTGGACGCAATTTTGAGGTGGTTAGAAACATATGCTGTGTCCTATGCCACTCTCCAAAATATCATCTTGGGCCTTGAAAGGCAGGTCCTGTGGCAACATAGCACCTCCGAAAGAATTGAATCAGATAGTGGAACTCATTTCCCAAACAGCCGACACTTAGGCTGAAGCACATGGAACTGAGTGGGTGTACCACATCCC
>NW_010233845.1:0-45793 GCF_000690775.1 Eurypyga helias
TCCTGGCTGAACCCAGCACAGAAATTGATCTCTTTTACATTGTAAACTCTGCAAACTGTATGTGCGTAGTATGCTGCTGCAGCACACAGCATTAGACTGTGAGTCCGGTGGCTCAGCATTAGACTGAGGGGGACATGGCTGTTCCCAGAGCCGGGGAACACCGAGGAAGAGCAAAGAGCCACGTCCAGAGGCGGCGCTCTCGCGAGAGAGAATGACGCAGCGAGGGCGTTGCCAGGAGCAACCACGGGAAATTTAAAGGCGGCAGAGGAGCGCTTACGACCCGGAGCACGGCACGCCACGGCAGTTCGAGCGGGACTCCGCCATGGTGGCCGCTCGGAGGATAAGCCATCGCTAGGGAGAACGCGGCAACCCGTCCCACTCGGGGATGCTGCCATCCAGGTCTCCGGCTGAAGGGAGTGCCTGAGCCTGTCACTCGTACCTCAGGGCAGCAGGGATGGCCCCTAAGTGAGGGGTGACCGGGTGGATGATCTGCTGAGCTGGTGGCAGAGCTGAAGGAGAAAGTGGAGAGGCTGAGGAGTACGAGAGAGTGTGAGGACAGAGGTCTTTGCTCCACCAACATACCACCGCAAAGGAAAAGGCAACAGATGGAGGTCACACAGCTCACAGTGGATCCCATATCTTTTTGCCATCCGGCACAGGGAAGGAACTTAAGAGAGGAAGCAGAATGGAAACAGGTCCCTGCTTGGTGCGGTAGGTGCATCCCCTCCTGCCTTCCCTCCCCTTCCCAGCTTCCCCTGCAGAATAGATATGGGGCTCTGGAACTTGAGAGCCAGACAACTGCAGGGGACGGTCCTTCCAGGGAGCCCGTCAGCCCCACACATTGCGATGGCCTCTGTTAAAAAAAGGAGGAGGGTCACTGTTGTGGCGACTCCCTTCTGAGGGGAACAGAGGGCCCAATACTTTGCCCAGATCCATCTCACAGAGAAGTCTGAGGCCTCCCTGGGGCCCAAATTAGAGACATCACCAGGAGACTTCCTGGCCTGGTAAAGCCCTCTGACTATTACCCTCTGTTGGTAATGCAGGTGGGCAGTGATGAGCTGGAGGAGAGGGATCCAGAAGCCATCAAAAAAGACTTCAGGGCAATGGGGCGAATGGTTGCAGGATCAGGAGCATACGTAGTGTTCTCCTCAGTCCCTTTAGCAGCAGGGAAGGGCACTGAGAGAAAAAGGAAAGTACACGTGATCAACACATGGCTCAGAGGCTGGTGTGAACAATGGAGTCTTGGGTTTTTTGAGCATAGGGAGGTTTATGTGGCACCAGGCTGACTGGCAACAGATGGTGTCCAGCCCTCTCAGGGGAAAAAGGATTCTTGTCCACGAATTGGCAAGGCTCATAGAGTAACCTAAGGTCTCTCTGAGGAACAGAAATGTTGCCCTTGAGAAATTAAAATAGTAAGCTTATACACAGATATGTTTTTGTTTTGTTTTTTTTTTTATCAGTAGATGTATCTTTGTTAAATGAAAGTTCTGGTATATTCTCCATCTTCATTCTTGTTCCCATAAATATTCACCTCTTTTTGTGCTCTTGCTTAAGTTAGAAAGAACAGACAAGGTGTGGAGCTCCAACCCTCCTGCCCAGTTGTGCAGAACCCAAAACTGTTTCTAAAGCAAGAAGCTGAACCACATAAAAGGGTACATATGTGTACTGGGCCTCCCTGGTGAGGTATTGGCAGCGGGGGGCTGCAGAGACCTCAGTGAGGAGATGCAGTCTGGTTCCAGCCATCTCCCACAGACCCACCTCAGGAGATAACGGCCTGTCAGCCAAGCAGGTGGTGCCTCTGTGAAAATGTGTTTTTAAAAGGGCAAAAATGCTGTAAGGGCAGAGGTCTGAGGGGGAAAAAAAGGCATGAAGATCAGCAGTGTGAGTGCCAAGGAGAGAGAGGAGGAGGAGGTACTCCAGGTGCCGGACGAGGTGTTGCTCTGTAGTAAAGCCAGTACTGCCCTGCCACCCACGGTGAGCAGGTGTCCACACTGCAACCTGTTGGAAGGACCCATGCTGGTGCAGTTCCTGAAGAATGGCAACCCATGGGGAGGCATGCCATGCAGGAGCAGCCGAGAGGAGCACTTGGTACGGACGATAACCCCCATTCTCCATCCCCCTGCGCTGCGTGGGGTGAGGGTTTTGAAGGAGTCAGAAGTTGAGCTTAGGAAAGGGGAGGCTGTTTTCATTTTTGCCTTGATTTCTCACTACCCAAATCTATTTTAACTGGCACTACATCAAGCAGATTTTCCCCAAGTCAAGTCTGTTTTGCCCATGACAATAACTGTTCAGCAGTCTCCCTGTCTTCATCTCAGCCAACAGGGTTTTCATCTTCTGGTTTTGCCCTGTCCTCTTAAGTAAGCACCAGGGGTGGGACTGTGGCCCTTATCCATTGTTAACCCACTACAACTGTGAATATAGCTTATTGTTTCTAAACCTCATTCATGACTGTGGCCAGACTGTGGGCCCTACAATAATAAAAGAAATCTTATATGGCGGGACCCACTACAACTGTGAATATAGCTTATTGTTTCTAAACCTTGTTCATGACTGTGGGCCCTACAATAATAAAAGAAATCTTATATGGCGGTAGAACTTTATCTGCATCACTGTTTGAAGACTGCATATGGAGGAGATCATGGCAGATTCTGAGCAGTCACTCCTTTTAATGGAGATAAGCATTTTGCATATCCTTTGGTCTGTTTTGAAACTGTCACAACTGCACAATCCCAGAGCACCCTCTGATTGCCTCCCTGCTTCCTTTAGATCAGGAAGACCCCAAGTCCAGATCTGGCTACAAAGTAGTTTGTTCATCAGTTTGTAGGTAAATTGCCTGTTCTCCTTCATTATTATGTTGCTTCTGAGTCTCCAGATAATCTCTGCCAGTACTTCACACCCCCTCTGAAATTCAGATAAAGCAGCATATTTCTATCTTTTAGGAAAATTATATGCATGCACTGAATTTTCTCTAATTTTGTTTTTCACTGCAGGCAGAGGTAAAACTTGTTCTCATTCCTCATAAAAGAAGTATCCATTTGACTACTACCATTAAACATGGCAGCTGCCTCTGAAAGAGTACTTTTTTTTTTTTCCCCCTGAGAGTGCAACAGTCCCTTTCAATATTACTGATGTAGATAGTACAGATAGAAAGAACACCTGTATTGCTAGTGACACCGGCACCTAACTAGCACTGTATCTTTTCCTTTCTTTTCTAGCAATCCAAGAATGCAACAACATATTTTATCTACAGAGTCACTCCTAGAGAGCAGGTAAAACTGTTGGTGTTCATGAATACTCCCTAACCATGGATCAATTAATCTGCAGGCAGTAACACTTAAATCTAAAATCATGACTCAGGTTTGCATTCATTCATTAATATTTTTTTCCTAAACTCCAGGTTGATGAGTGCCTTGATTATTTATGCCCATATTCATTAGTATTCTTTCTTGTGCACTGGGAGAAACAGGTAACTGAATTACAATACAGTACATACAATTTATCTGTATCCATATTTTTCTTGCTTGGATTAGGTATTACCAGCTGATTCCTTTGCCTCTGCAGCAGCCTCAAGTGTAGTGCTCAAAGCTTAGCACTGGAGTGACTGTTTCTTAACAGAAGTGAAGTGAGTTAACTTTAATTTCTGTTAAGTCACGTATCATAAATTCCTTATTGTGTATGGGGTTGTTTTTTTTTAATAATGCAGATCTTTGTTCCAGAAAAGAGATCTCTGCCAAAAAGGCCAACTGCAACAATGTACTTAAACACAGCCTTAATATAAATATGCAGAACAGTAATCCACATGCCTTCACACAATCTTGCTAAAAAACCTGAAAATGGTGCAAACCAGAAACTACTCCTCGTCATTGCTTTCCTTTGTGTTTGTAAATTTAGTCTAATTATTTAAATCTATTCCCATAGAAATACACGTTTGAAAATTAAAATTATTTTCAAAATCACTATTTTATGAAGTTATTTTAAAAATCCATATTTGAATAGCAGAGTAATAACATAAACTGAGACCTGTTTAATGAGTGTATAGTCATTAAAAAGAAAGGAAGAATTGCATAACAATTTTTCCTATGGTCTTTTTACAATACGATAATAAAATAATTGAGAAAACCCAGACTTCACAGAATTTAAGAACATGGAAGTTTGCATCTCGGAACTGGCACATATCACCTGTCTCCCATGTTTCTCATCCTTTTTCAGCCTTTGTTCTGTGTACCAGGATCTGCAGTCCCATGCACTTTTTCCTGTCCAGCCCAGCTTCCTGAAACTAGGAGCAGTATGGCAAAGGCCATGGTTCCCAGAATATGAACCCATGACATCTGTTTGGACTTAGTGGATAAATGCATTAAATAATTTTGAAATGTCAACAACCAAGACCCAGAATGGCTAAATGAGGTCTTCCTCAGATACATCTTGTTTACCTCAAGGTGGTATTGGTAGAACACTTATAGGGTGCCAACTCTAACAATAGATTCTACAAATACATCAGGTGGTTATAAAGTGCTTAATGTGTCATGCTCTACTCAGTAGTCCTTGGAGGACTTTTATGATATGAACACCTGAAACCATAAAATTGACAGAGGTAACCCTGCTCCTATGTTTCTTTGCAACTAATAAGACAATGTAACTATCGCACCCAAATCCCATAGTCAATTGCTCTAAATTTAATAAGCATTATGAGATTGATTCAAGAATTTTGAGCAAGTCTCAATTGATTAAAATTCTACAGTCTTATATTATACTTATAGTGAGCATTTCAGTCCTTCCACCTCAACATGGTAAAGACTACTATACCTGAAAACTTTTACTTTTCTGAAGGTTACATCTCCCTCTGCACATGAGGAATGAATTGGAGTCAGATGTATGCTATGGGTCTATCCAGCTTTTCTTGTCTAGAAATGGAAATTCATATGAAGATACAGATATATGCCAACATTATAGAAGACAGTGGAGGAAAATGAAATGTCAGATTTTGAGATATATTATTTGATAGTAGCCACCAGTTGCTGCTGTTAATTTAAGAACTGATTTTTCTTAGTAACTCTGACAGAAAGGGGAAAACTGTGTTCGTTCTTTGTGATACAAGCTGCTGCAAACAGAAGGAGCATTTTTGCTTACCTTACTCTCTACAAGTGGGGTTAATTCCTTTAGCTGTCATAATTCTCTTGAGCTGCTCATTAGATTTCAGGCCAAAATATGTCTGATGAGAAAGCTGTTTTAAAGTACAGCTGTACAATTGTAGAATAAATCATACTGCTTTATTGTTACCTTAATATTATTTATTCCTTAATTTTATATTTCTTTTGGTAATGTTTCTGTTTAACATAGCTGAAGTAATGTGATTTGAATCTCTGGAAAACAAGGATCATATTGCATACTATAATCTAACATTTTAAAACTTTTAATACATTAACATTTGTTGAAACTTCCAAAACTCTAGCACTTCTATTTCCACAGAAATTGTCAGTTATATTCTGGTGTTTCTGTGAGCCTGATTATGTGATTTTTCAGATATTCTAAGGAGAAGAAAGCATCTTTGGATTGTCAAGTTAATGGAAATCCCCATGTACTGGTACGTTTTAGAATTTTTTGTAGTTTTCTGAATATTTGGCCACTTCTGAGAGTCAGTGTTCATTGGAAAACTACTTAGTTTCATGACCTAAATGGCTTTCTTGATTCTGAATAAGCAAAAAATGTAAGTGGAAGCGAATAAAAGCAAAGCGATTTATAAAATTTGAAATTATGTTCTCCGTGCATTTTACCTATCCATTTGGAGAGACTGCTTCTGTCTGGTTTTACAATTTGTGTCTGTACAGCTGACAAGATCAAAATCTTTAATTGCGCCTTTTTTTTTTTCTTTCCCCCAAACACAACTTCCTCAAACTTAGGAAATATCATCCCATTTTATAGGGAAGTCAGTAAATAACAAGTACATTAAATGACATGACTATGCAATATAGGACACCATAGTTGAAGCAAATATGGAATATTTTCACTCCTGAGTCCACTACCTTACTCCTTTGTAACCATTTTCTCCTGCCTGCTTCCCCGTACAGACTATTATGCCACAGTTATCTATCATACAGATCTGTTAAGCCACACCTGTGGTTCTGAGTGTTCAGTTTATTAATGGTGCCCACTTACAGGTGGGAGTAGTATGGTGCAGTCACTTTATCCATTTGCTGTATCTGGCTCTGCTCATATTTTACACAAATTACAAGTGATGGAGGAGGGCTGGGGGAACATATGGTTAATTATTTTTTCCAGACACCCTTTATTTTTTCTCATAGAGTTATTCTTCACCTACAGAGGGAGCATAAGGACTCTTATTGCTGTGTTTTGTCATATGTGGCAATATCAGTTCTGCATTGTATTTTTTACCCATTATGTTGATTTTACCTGTGGATTCTTTAACGTTCTGCATGAATTCCACTTTGACTTATTTGAATTACAGAACCTGCATTTCTATAGCTGGAAGAAATTCAGACACAATACTATTTTTGGATAAACCCAGAACAACAGGATTGAACGTGTCTCTTTGCCACAGATGTAATTCATTAGACTTATTTAAAGCATGGCATAACCTCCCAAAATGGCACAGAGATGACTGAAGCATGTAGCATGGCATTAGGAATGAGTGGCCAGGAATTCTTCGAACCGGAATTGCATGAACTCCTCATAGTGTGGGATGAAAACTACTGTTACATTCTTCCTTACTGACACTTCATTTGTAATTTCTCTTGCACATTCACTATCTTTTTCACTGATAAATTATGTTCATTATTTCTATACATCCATTAAATACAAATTAAATTACACAATCCATTAAATACAGCATCTGCCCATGGGGAAAAGGTGCAAAACCCCTGTGTTCAGCTTTCCCAGACAACTTCATTATACTGTGGAGATGTTTTCTTTGGAGAATCTATGCTATCCTGTTTCTTTCTTGGTTGAGACATTTTTACCTTTTTACACTTTCACATTGGGATGAAGTCAAGAAATGTGGACTACGTTTCCTATTATAATTAGGACATGTATAAGCTGTTGGAAATTTTTCATTAGTATCACTTTCTGATAGAAAAGGCAGCTGAAAAATATTTACAATTAATTTCTATCTGCTTAAGACAAATCAGAATATTTTGAAATATTCTGTGTCTTCTCTCTTCAAGGAAAGAAAGTATTCGAGTTTGCCCATCAGCTTATTGCTTTTTTTAAAGTATTATATCTGTGTTTCTTTCCTTCAAGATCAGTCAGGATACCTAGAAGAAAACGTCACAAAATTCAGTGTTGTTTTTCCTCTAATGTGCATCAGGATGGGTCCTGGGATATATAGTTGCACAGCCATCAAGCTCTAAATTTTTGGGGTAGTATTCAAAATCTGAAATAATTAATAGATTATTCAGGATTAAAATTCTAGTTCTTTTTTGCTCTGCTATGTATGAATCTCATTAAAAATTACGTAGTGAATCCTACAGACTTTTCCTTAATATCCCTTGTAATGTAAACATTCTATCAACAGTGTTTGATTTCTTACATTGAATGAGGCAGGAGTCCTTTGTGAACAAAAAATTCAATCATTAAAAAAGGGGCAAATCATCTTAATGAAGGCAATTCTTTCCAATTAAGGAAAAATACAGATCTACTCCAGCCGAGTTCTGCTATCTGTACCTCATTCATCATGAAAGCTGATGAAATAGGGTGTACTGGTAATCACTTTGCTTCATTAAAGCTGCTTCTCAAGTCTAGATGTTGCCAAATTCTTCTAGACTTTGCTGAATTCCTGTGAAGCTTGGAAGTGCTTGGCAGACTTCTGAGGCCACTTTGGCATTGCAGAATGACTTCAAACTACTGATGAAGGAAATATCTGTGCATCATAATATCAATACCACGTGACACTTGTCAGATTTATGATATCTTTTATGCTGCATGTTTCTGCAATATTAGAAACATTCTTTTAACTATTTTTGGTCTTAACAGTTTGACACACGAGCAAATTTTAAGTGTCTTCTGATGTGGATTGTTGTTCTTTAATTGAGATAATGCACCTTCACTCAAGATTATTGCAAAGTGATGGAGTCTACTCATTTCCCTCAAAATTTTTTCTCTTGCAGCTAGTTGACTCTGTTTAAGTGTTTGGAGGTGAAAAAAAGGTGTGATACTTTTTGCCAGAAAATATCCAGAAAAATACCTAAACCAAGAAAAAAAACCACACCAGTCCTATAGCATGTAAATTATGAGGCTCCTAAATTACTTCTCAGTCTCAGAAAAAAGTAACTGTTTGAGAATTATTCAGTGCATTGATTTAAGTGTGGTACTGTCTAATAGGATTTCTACAACCTGACTAGTTCCACCTTATCTTCATTCCCATCTCTCTCCCTCTGGTGAAGGCTTCTCATTTCGTTCTCAAACACACCTCAGGCCTAGTATCCCTTCTGCAAGCTACCCATCTGATCTGAGCTTCCATTTGCCTGGAAAGGAAAATGTAGGAAATTGCTGTCAGGCATCATGCTTGACCATCCTCCACCAAATTCCAGTCTCTCCAGTCCCAGTCTTCTTTGAATTTCACATATCCTGGTCCAGCTAATATAATTTCGTCTTTCTCCATTGCCAACATCCTTTATTCCCCAACAGCCTATGTATATAAATCTGCCTCCTTACTCTTCACAAGTCTGGAAGACTTCTACTTTCTGCATTTAAATCAGGTTTCCCCATTTCTTGGGCCCAGAAGAACAAATGTTGGAGGAACGGAAAAGAAAGGTTCCTTTCTCTTGTACAGAGAAGACTACTGACTCTCTAAGCTCCTCTGGGCATAAGGCTTTAATAATAAAATAAGATTTAAAACTTCAGTTACCATAAGCACAGTAAAAGTCATACTGTTGACATAAAGGATGCATTTACTATGCAGATTTCAAGACTCAAGCCTTTGTGGACGATCATTTTGAAAAAAAAAAAAGTTTTATTCATTTTATTCAGCATGGGAAAAATAGTATGAGGTCAAAGATCTGTTTTGACTTGCCTCTTTTTAAAAAGCTTTGCTTTTGTCAGGCATGTGTTGTGGAATGTCTCCATCCAAAATTTTACTGAAGTAACGGGTTACTGCACAAGCTGTCTATGAATGGCACTTATCCTTAGCAATAGCTGGTGCTAGGAGGTTCTGTATACTAAACTTGATGTCTGCCTTTGGCTATAAAATGATTAAGTAGTTCCTTTCCTTTTTTCCTAAGATGGTTTCACAATGGGATTGAAATCAACATTGGAACTGATTATTGCTGTAGTTTAATAGAAGGATTATCACCAACTCCAGTGGAATGAAGGATTCTTTACAGTGTGAGTGTTAACCCTCAATATGTTTGGCTGCATATTAAGTAGAGAGGCTGTTCTTCAGTTTCATGTGAGTAATAATTTTTTAGACATAGACAAATCAGATCTTTACATTGTTTGATAAGTTTCTATATTATAATTTGAACACATTACAGAAAAGTTGAATACATTACAAAACATTCCTCCCCTGAGGAGCATCACTCATCACTGGTCTCTGCTTGGACATCAAGCCATTGACTGCAACTTTTTGAGTAGACCATCCAGCCAATTCCTAATCTACCGAGTGGTTCAACTGTCAAATCCATGTCTCTCCAATTTAGAGACAAGGATGTCACCTGGGACAGCGTCAAATGCTTTGCACCAGTCTAGGTAGATGACCTCAGTTGCTCTTCCCTTATCCACCATTGCTGTAACCTTGTCACAGATGTCCACCAAATTTGTCAGGCATGATCTGCCCTTAATGAAGCCATGCTGGCTGTCACCATTGAGTGTGGTTTCCAGAAGGGCCTGCTCCATGATCTTGCCAGGTACAGAGGTGAGACTGACTGACTGGAGTTATGTTTCTCTTTTGCAGTTAAGTCTCCTTTTCTTGAAACATATTTCTCTTTGACAAAGTACCTGAGCAGAAGACAGAAAACTACAAACTTAAGTGTAGAGTTGGGTAAACTCCATTTGTGCTGCAGGATAGCCTGTGTCTATAACTATGTGTAAGACCACTGTACTGGAGGGTGGGGTGCAAGTGAGTGGCTGTGTGGGGCTTCACTACCAGAAGAATGTGAAAGTTTTATGAAGTAACTTACGCACTGTGTACACATACAGTGATGGATGGTTTTGATCTCTACCTCCCATGATTCCTGTTGCTACAAATTTGCCTAACCTAAAGGGAGTATTTAGAAATTAAACTTCAGTGTTTATTTCTCAACACTGGCTACTTTAGGCTACTTTACATGAGGTAAAAAGGAAGCAGTTTTCCTAAGTTTCTTGAAACTGATAGGAAAGAGAAAAATATAGTTTCCAAACTGACAAATTCTACCTGCCTTTCTGCACAGCAACTGCATGTTTTTGTGTAGGGTTCCACAACCTGTCACTGGAATGGTATGCTGCAAGTTTGATTATAACAGAGTATGTATTTTGTTCTTACCTTTGCCACATGTACAATCTCTGTATTCCATTAGGTCACAAAACAAAATTGCTTTTCTCTATCTATAGATTATTCAATCTTTCACAAACCTGCCATCTCTTTGGTTATGCTAGGATTTCTAAACTCCATTCCTGTGGGTACAAATCTTGAAAGATAGGTATATAGGAATAAACTAAAAATCATAACAAGCTGGGCTTAGTAGAACAGTTAATTTTATTAAGATGTTGTCTGTGAATTACCATGCTTTCAAATGTTTGCTTTAAGATTAAGAAACAAAACAGTGCATTCTTATTTTTTAAATATAAATCTTCACATTTTGAGAAAAACTACATACCGGGTACAAATCTTGAAAGATAGGTATATAGGAATAAACTAAAAATCATAACAAGCTGGGCTTAGTAGAACAGTTAATTTTATTAAGATGTTGTCTGTGAATTACCATGCTTTCAAATGTTTGCTTTAAGATTAAGAAACAAAACAGTGCATTCTTATTTTTTAAATATAAATCTTCACATTTTGAGAAAAACTACATACCACCCAGTCTCTATAATAAACTGTCTTGTATCCTTTAAAACACATGTGTGTTTGTGTGTACAAATGTCCCATTTTTTTCTTGGCTATCCATTCATTTTAGCTCATCTAATCATCACCTTAAATCTTCTGCCTGTTTGTGGGTTGTGTCCTGCTTTCCATTCCCTTAGGGTGATGTATTGTTCTAGCAAGAAAAAGGTCAAATTGTGATCAGGAAAAGCATAATAACTTCACATATCAATGTACATTTCTTCTTTCTTGACAAACGATCACCATTCCTCCTGAAAATTCCCTGCATCACATGGTCCCCTTTGACCTTTTGGTCAATAAATAATGCATTCTCTCTAAAGTAATTGAACTACCTTATTTGGCTGCAAAATCCTTTACACCAGAGAGTGTGATACATAGGACAGTGAAAAATTACATTGTAGAAAGGCTCCTGTATTACTATAGCTTTTGGATGAAGACAGATTCCTTCTTACTATAACCTTTTTTTCTCACTATCCAGAAACTTGATCTGAAGTAAACCAAAATACCCAGCATTTCATAGACCAAATGAGATGATTGTTCCTTTTTAAAGATAATTTGGACAAGTGTCTAGTGTCTAATGTTGAGCTCCATCTAGGGGGAGGGTGTGTGTGTGTGTTTCATGACTGCAAAGTGATTTAGACTGGGAACTGTACATTCATAATTTATTATGTTAATCAGTATCAATTTGCTACCTGTCTCATCTCCACTCCCCTCCGTCCCCTCCCCACCCCCCAGATGAAGCTTGACATTAGACCTAACTTACAAGTTCACAACAAAATTGACAAGACCTATTCACGTTATAGAAGACAGAATTTTCCATAGGGTTTAGGACCCATTGCTAGCTTTGAGGAGTCTACAGGATTTGTTGGAGGCTGTGGAACTATTAAACATTCTAAGAGCAAACTACTCCACAGTTTAAGACCAATGGTAAGACAAATCAGGTAGATAGCCAATACTGTAGGGTTTCTGCTTATTTTCAAATAATTTTTTCCTAAAATAAATGACATTTTCCATTTATTTGAAAAACAGGATCAAGACCACAATAAATAAACTGCACAGCCTGAGCTGTTTTCTTCTAGTATTTTGAGTTATTTTAGTATTTTTTGTCTGTAAAATGGAACCTAAATGTAAAATCCTAGACATTCTCATGTCTGTGTTTCATTTTTTTCTACAACGATCCTTGACCAAATAAGCACTAGTTGTTTTTCACCTTAACTGTGAGTTAATAAAGTGTTTTGCCTGGAAATAATACGTTATATTTTCTACAGCATGATACTGAGTAGCTCAGGAACACATAAATCATAGTGAAACAGACTGTGATGCAATCACACAGTATTGTTTCATGATAGACTGTTGTGTTATGACTGAGCAATCCCCTGTGAGAAAGTAACATTTTTCTTTGCTTTCTAGGCTTTTTATTCTCTCTCTTTTTTTTTTTTTTTTTTTTTTTTTTTTTTAACAGAAACTACCTGAAAGTGCAAAAGCTTAAAGCTACCAGGAAATTGCCCTGAAACTGAAAACCTCCAGGAAATTGAATGGACAAACTGCACACAACATCCAAGGTATTATGTCTTGGTTCTGTTTCTTGGGATTTAGTGTTGACAATTTTTATTATATCCAGTCACAGATACATTGCTCTGAACAGAGTTTTGACCAGCCTTGAGGACAATAATAACATTAGATGTATCAGGACGAGCTCTTATACCAGGCAAGAGGTTAGTTGTTCTCCCCAATATGCTTATTACTGAAAAATATCTTTTAAAGAAAATCTTTAAAATGGTCTTCTATGTGATGCCTATAGAGGGAACATCTATAAATATCTTAGCAATACACTGTTAAGAAGTGGTGCTGAAAGGGTGGTATTTCATCTTCTGTCCAGCTATCTCAGGACAAAATCTTTCATCCAACAATGCTCCCAGTGCTCTGATCGATAACACTGTTCAGGATGGAAGGAAGATTTCATAAAATGCTTCAAAACAGGCATTCTAGATTTCAGAGTAGCCAGCCACTGCTGTAGTGAAGTTTTGCTCTACTGCATAATCCTTCAGTTAAGGCCCTGCCAAACTTCTGTACAAATGCAAAGACTTACAACACTATAGTTCAAATATTTGCCTTTTCTCTTACTGAGGATCAGTTCAGTATTTCTGCAAAAAACTTAGAGGTCAGGCATGGTCAGGTCCTCATGGCTGTCCAGCTTTTACTAGTTTCTGGGTCATAATCTTTTCCAGATGGATTACATTTCATCAGTTATTTACAATTGGTCATAAAAACTTTTGCTTTATACCACATGCTTCTGCTTTTGCAATCTGTTACTTTCTTTGCCCTTGTTACTGTACCTGTGAGTGCAAAACTCCTCTTACAACAACCACCAGATAGATCTTCCTTCTCTGAATGTAGTAGGAAGATTTACATACAGGCAACTTAATCAGTCATGATGCAAATGACCTTTTATCTATATCTGCAATAAGGGCAAGAAGAAAAGTTCACGGATGTCCTTATGCTAGTTCTCAGGAGTGCTCTTCTGAGAACGTATTTTCCCCACTGAGTGAAGTCTGGTCTTTAGAGACAAAAGACAAAAGGAAAATACTATGTTAAGGGGTCAAGCAACAGTCATGCTTACCGTATGATATTAATATATTTGTAAGGAGTTCTGAAAATACTAGGAAGCAGGATCACAGTGATGGTCTATCTATGAATGATGGCACACACCTGGAACATTTTTGGGGAACCACTAATTGTGAGCAGAACATACAGTAAGAAAATATTCCTTGTAATATTTTCCTGGTGCTTGAAAAGGCACTAAATTTACAGATAAAGAGGATATTCTCCTGTTTAATCTTAGACACTGAAATGCCTATGTTAAAAGCCCAATCTTTGTTAGCTCCCAATAACAGTCAATAAAGGTTGAGTTCATCACAGTAAGCCTGTTAGCTCCAGCTTTGATGGATCTGACCTCATCCACTGGATGATGGAGAAGTCCACAGATTGGTCTCCAAGCTGGGGTGGCAAATGTAGTATGAACATCAACCCCTGACATCAGATTGAGCATTTTTGTCATTGTTAAAAAAATATCACAGATTCACACAGTGGAAGGGGTTGGAAGGGACCTCTAGAGATCATCTAGTCCAACCCCCCTGCCAGAGCAGGATCCCCTAGAGTAGATCACACAGGAACAAGTCCAGGCAGCTTTTGAAAGTCTCCAGAGAAGGAGACTCCACCACCTTTCTGGGCAGCCTGTTCCCATGCTCTGTCACATCACGGTGAAGTAGGGTTTCCTCATGTTCAAGTTGAATCTTCTGTTTTCCAGTTTATGGCCATTGCCCCTAGTCCTGACGCTGGACGCCACTGAGAAGAGCCTGGCCCCATCCTCCTGACACCCACCCCTGAGATATTGATAAGCACTGATAAGACCCTTGGCCCTCTCTTCTCCAAGGTAAACAGACCCAGCTCTCTCAGTCTTTAATATTTTCAAATATTAAATATTTAGCAAAATATTTAATTGAAAAAGAAACTGCTCTGAATTTTTTGGATACTGAAGAGGGGAAAAACAGTATTATGCTTTACCACATACTTTGTTTTATTTACTTATATGGTTTATATTCACATGGAATATGTGTGGTAAATAAGAGAGTTTAAAATAGAGAAACAACAACCCAATTTTTTTTCTCACAGTTTTTTCTTATTTCACCTGAAAAATATTGGCAAAAGATTTTTGAAGTGGAATGGAAGTTGAATGAACACATTTCTCAAATCTTCTGAAATGTGGAAATGGGAAAAAGTAAATATAGAAAAAGCAGTACTTTCACATTTAGTAATTTCTTTTCCTGATTTTTAATACAGCAAAATGATAAAGCTATGCAATGAAAAGGAAAAAAACCTTTAAGAACATACAGGCTAACATGGGAAATGGAATTCAGAAAAAGCAGTAATTTCACATTTAATAATTTCTTTTCCTGATTTTTGATTCAGCAAAAGCATAAAGTTATGCAATGAAAAGGAAAAAGACTTTAAAAACTTACAGGCTAACATGGGAAATGGAATTTCTTTTTGTTTTGTTTTACTTCTATAAGATGGAGCAAAATGGCATTTGGGTCAAAATGAAAGGGTTGGGTTTTTTTTAATTTGTGAGTGTTGGGGAAAGTTAGACTGGTAACTGCTGAATCAGGACAATCTGCTGTGAAGTATTTCTTCAATGTAACCTGTTTTTTTGTTCATGCATTGCAAAACAACACCTTCCTTTGAGGTATGGACCTTATCTGAGAGGTATGAAGCAACCTCCAGCCTTCTCCTTCAGCTACTGCATCACATGGTTTTCCTCTTTGTTTTGCTGGAGGTTCAGTCAGACTCCAGGTACGACAGTGCTGGTGAAGCCAGGGAGTTTCTTTGGCCATTCCAGCACAGGTCTCACACCAGTTGCCACCCCAGATACCTGCTGACTGAGCTGCTCATGGGACAGCTTCCTAACTTGTCCCAGACTAAAATGGATCAGAGTTGCTAGGATTATTTAACTTAGTTAAGCAAACAAGGCTAATTCATTCCCCAAATAATTTAGCAAGCAATCCCAGAAGGAGCTCTGCTTGTGAACATGGTTTCCTTGGGCTGAGGGGAGGTGATGAACGGTAGCATGGAGCTATAGCAGCAAATTTTCTATCCTCTCAGATGTGCAGGGAAAAAAATGTGGGATACTGGCCTCATGCATTAAGGATGCATTATCCCATAGTAATGAGGACCTCAATAAAAGAAGAAAGGCACCATGAAGCCAATTCCCTGTCTTCAATAAAATGGGTTTTTTTCAAGTTGCAAGGACAACTAAGCAGGTCCCTGGGGTTTCAGGCCCATACATCTTTCTTTTTTTCTTGTTTTAAAATGAGGCAAAACTTTCCTCAGAAGTTATTTGCACTCATGAATGATGACAAAACAGATGATTATATTTGTTTAAATGTTGACAGTCTGACAAGAACAAAGCCTGTTTGAAAAATGCAAGTCCTTTTTTTCCTCACCACACGAGCATTTTGAGCAAAAGAATCTGGCACTGGAAAGAATGTGCCAAGACCCACTCACAGAAGCTATTATTTATATAGTACAATATGTTCATATCATCAAGACCTTGCTCTCTGAAATATACACCTCAGCTTGAAAACTGTCAGTATCCACAAGAAATGAGATGTTTAAAAAAAAAAAAAAAGTGATACGTACTGTTCAAGAATTGCTACTTCATTAATATATCTCCACTGAGCAGAATTGCTAATTTATACCTATAAAATAATTAACATCTGCCAGACATACTTTCACTGTCATCAAGCTATACAAGAAGTGTAGGTTGGTTCACATGTGCTCTGAATCCATTTCAGAGTAAATGGCAATGTCTACTGATGCCTGCAAAGAATAGGCAGCTGCCACTGCTCACATTATCGTATCAGGACAGGAAGCTGCTGCTTAAATAATAATGACATTAAGCCTACAGCATTTTTTTGATGTGATTGTTCCTATTTTTACCACTGTCTTTTCTATTATTCAGTTAGATTGTGTTCCAAAGGTGTAACAGTAAACCACAAAACATATTGCACATGATGAAAATTTAAAGTGATTTAAGTTCATTTTGAATCCCAAAATATAGTAGCTTGACAGAGTTGCTTTTCCTAAAGGAGAACATGAAAAGATTTAGTAAAACCAGAAATGTCCCATCACGGAGAAAAGAAACTTACACTGATTTAAGTACATATACCTACATTCATCCATATGCAACTATTTTTAATGAAATTTTTTTTCCTAAGCACTGTAGATACAGATCAGGCAAGGAATACATGCCTGTTTGTCAGTGCCAACAGCTGTTCTGGTGCCATCCTCTCTTAGGTGTATACAGACATACACATGTATGTATTTATTCATTTATTTATTAATAACAATGCCAAAATGGATATAATAAACCACAGAGTGGACTACCATTCCTTGAAGGAATTCCAAGACCTTGGAAAAGGTTGCAGATGGCAGGAATAGAGAGGGAGAGGGATACATCATAAGATGGATAAAAGCGTCAGTCAGGAGCCAGAGCCTCAGTTGTGGCAAATTACTGCAGCTTTGTTGACTTCTGTACCCCTCCAGCCTTTCTACAGTCATATCCTTAGTCTCAATAAGAAAGCAAGGCAAGACAGTAATACTGCTCCCTGAGAAGGCAAGAAATGGAGGCAACTGCAATATTTAACCTTTTTTTTTTTTCCCCTAACTGGAGAACTATAGTAAGTAGTATGAGTTTCATGGAGATGAGGGAGATGTCACACTGCATTTCTATTTAGATTTAACTCAGGTTAAATCAGGTAGTAGGAATGAATTTGTTAATCTGAGTAGTGTTTAGTGGTACTGTCTTTGTTGAGAATCAGGCACTGACATCTCTCCAGCCCAAACCTAAATTGGAAGTTTTGAACAAAGAGAGTCCCTGTTTATGCACCCTTCTACATGCATTTCATAACTATTTTATTCTTTGGAGGTAGAAATATTTAAAGAATTTCAACCTCCCACTACATGGAATGCTTTGTAAATACTGATGAGGTTAAAAAATAGTTGCAACAGACAGTTTAAATTAATTTTCACAGATTTCACTAGAGTTACAAAAAAAAGCATACCATTAACACCCTTCACGCTTTACTGTGCAAATGAGACGGAGCAAATAATCTCTGAAGATACAGTTCAAAAATACTCCAAGAGAAGAGAAGGCCGATTGATGGAACAAACTATGAAGTGCAGCAGTTACACAGTAGAGCTCTGTGATCTTTATGTTTCTGAGGGTACAAGGCAACAAAACCAGCTCAGCTGGATACGATCCAGACTCATTCTGTCCTACCTGCATAATACAGAGACATCTCACCTTCACATGCTTATGTTTGGAAGCACAGATGGGTTTTCAGGGTAAAACAACTCCTTGATATCCTAATAACCACCAAAGCTTGCTTGCCTTTTTTAAAGCAGCCAAGCAAGCCCTCCTCTTCTTGCCCTCTCCCTCACCCTGGAATCTATATCACTTGCTGTTTTCAGAGCTGTGTTTGAACAATATTAAGGGTTTATCACTACAGTGCAATGAGACAAAACCAAGCTTGTAACATTATGTAAGATAACAAGAGCTTTTTAATACCTGCCAGCAAACAAAGAAGGAAAGAAAATATTTCACCTTGAAGTGTTCCTGTTCTTTGGTGCAGGATCTGGTTTTGTTCACTTTAGCGTAGCTTTTTAATGCAAAGGCTATGAACCTGCTTACTACAGTGACTGGAATTGGTCAGTAAGGGAAGGGTGGGATTAAAATTAAGAGCTCTGCAAAAGAAGCTCTTCCTTGAGCAGCAGGTGTAAGCAAACAGGGAAGTTTTAGTTGGTGTGGGAACAGTGCTCACAGAGGGAACAACAAAGGAAGCGGTCTTGGGAGTGCAGACTGATATGCTACGTGTTGCTCCTTCAGCCCTTTTTAAGTCAATGTTTAAGTGTCTCTACGCAGTGACATGCAAAGATCCAAAAAAAGTAATCACAAGGCCAAATTAAAACTTTGTTGAACAGTTATTCATTAGGCATATGCAAATGCTGGCTGTATGTACATAATTATTGTAGAATTAGATACCTAGTTACAAAAATGTCCTGCATTTCAGCAGTGTAGTGACAGTGGAAGTAGAGTCATATGGTAATGTCTAGTACGTGTCTAATGTGTGCTGACCCATACTCCTTGAGTTTAATTAAAAACTCTGTTTACAAGAAAGACACTTAAAATTATTTATGCATTTTACGCAATACTTGCACAACCAAGTTATCCCTTTTCAACAAAAGCTCCCATCAAGACGAGCCAGAATCAGGGTCTCTATTTATTGTTTTCTAACCTCTTTGCTGCACAGAGACACAGCATCAAATAGATGACAGAAAATTCGTCTCCCAAAGCTTTTTCTCCAGCCAAATGATCAGGACACTTGACTGGGTGAAGGTACATTTCCACCTCCTTCTGTGTCTGAAATATGCAAAGAATCCTTTTCTGACCTGCTAAGGCAGTCCTTTGTCAGCTCTTGCATCATCATGAGGCTGTAGGGCTTTAGGAGGGCCAGGTGGAGCACTGGCCTAACAGTCGTCCGCATCATGTCAAGCTTGTTACGCTCCTTTACAGCTTAGGTGTGTAAGAACAAGCAATCACCCGGGAAAAGCTTGGCATAGCTCAGGGGGATAGTCCTAGCACAAGCTAAGGACTTTTCCAAGTCCTTAGTCAAGATGAGATAAGCATTTTGCTGCAGAGAGAAAGGTTTAGCTGTATGGCAACATGTTCAGTTGTGCACTGTATCCTTGGGACCAGCAGTCATTCCCTGGTAGGTTCTGTGTCTGTTAGCAGGTAGTGAGGCCCAACAGAGAAGGATCTGTAGCGTGAGGTGGTTGGTGCTGAGGACTTGGTGTGAAAACTACATATTTTAGGTTTGGTTTTGTTGGGTTAGTTGTTTTGGGTTTTGGTTTCCCCCCCCTCCCCCCCCCTGAACTGATCACTGATCAGAAGTGAGAATGCAGTATGTGGGCTTCTGGAGCATATATGGTTTAGCCTGACCCAAAAGGCACCTTGGGACTGCTCTGTATCATGGAACAAAGCTCAGTAAATGAACTCTACTGAGAGATGTATTCTAGAAGTGTGCTCCAGATTTGAATTAGAAAGCTAATGTAAATTCACCTACAGCCTGTGCAACAAGGGTACAGGGGAAGCAGATCACAGGTGAAGTCTGATCATCTGCTGGTTACCTGACTTAAGTGAAGTCAAGATGGCCAGCAGCAGTTCTAAACCTTTGCTAACCTTACCTGCACACCTGTGACTCCTCTACTACAGGAGAGATGTAACAGTGCCTAAGTCGGAAAGTATGGTAGGTGGTCTGAATTTGGCTCCCTTCATCCTCAGCCAGCAAAGCATGGCTCTGGAAAACACGTCAGTGGTTTATGTAACTTTAGAGCATGCTGGGGAAAAGTGGCAGTAAAAATATCCCTGAGAAGGGTTTTTTTTTTCTAATAAAATATTTAGCTGATAGTAGATGTAAAGTCAATGGGCCTCTAGTTGAAAGGAAGTGCCTCCTCCCCCTTGGATACTTTCCAGCTCGCAAATCTCCATCTGCTAATTGGCCTTAATCCACAGAAAAGAAAGACTTCAGAGAACAAGGAAAATACTGAAATAATACATCAAACTATTTTCGTATTTTAAGCCAAAAAATGCATTTCTTTAACCTGGAAAACTAGGTAATGGAACAAGTAACTTCAAAAACTAAACCCAGAAGTTAGTGGGAGAATTTTTTTTAAAAGGGCTAGGATGTCAAGTTAAGGCACATGACTATTAAGTAGTAAAATTTTTTGCTCAGCAAATGCACACATTGTAAAATAATCAAAATGAGTTCTCCTTCAACAATAGGAGCTGGTAAAAAAATGACACAGTTAATATGTTTTCCATGCCTCCTCATTCTGCAATTAATACCTTTTTTTCTATTTTACAGAGGGTCCTCTACATGAACACAAGCTGCTCTTTGAACCAAATCCCTCAGGTTTTCAGTTATAAAAAACTCCTGATAAAAATAAAATATAAAAAAAACCCTATAGGGACCTTTAAGTCAGAATGAAAATTGTAGCTTGCCCTGCCTCAGATTTTTCCACTCGTTTTCCTTTTGTATAAGACTGAGCTTCATCAATAAAACTAAATGATAATAACACATTAGTCAAGACACTTCTGCAGAAAACCTCTCCCATTAACACACTAAACTTCACTCCCACAGAATTAAAAGATTAAAAATAAACTAATTACCCAGAATTTAGCATCCTAAGTAACCAGTTCCAGCCACCTGGCTCACAGCTGCTATGGGAACTACTCAATTAATCAAAATAAGGTTGGTTTTTTTTCTGATTATTTAAAGGAAAAAGAGAAAGGAATGAAAACCCACACAAACTCAGTAGGAACAACCTTCCCTTCTGAAATATTCCAGAGAGACTTTAATCAGTCCAAAATGTTAACATATGAATACTACTATTGCAGAGACATTGGAGCTTGTAATAAGATGGTGAAAAACTTTTATTCTCTTCTCTGGCCTCTTAGCACGATAAATATACATACATCTGGTACAAAAGTTTACCCTTTGTGTAGGATTTGATGAAAATGATGGTGAAGGAATGACAGCTTCAGCTGTCTCTTGCTCTGTTTCTATCACATTGGTGAAGATGAATGAGTGCTTCATAGCTAACAAATATCTCAGTCTACATGTGAAAAGATCTGCACAGACGAATCATTTGTTGATGCATAGTCACACTGTACGTGTGGGGAGGAGGAAAGTGTACGTGTAGAAACATGTTTGGCATTCACCTGTGACTTGTAAACACATTTGCAGGAGACTAGGATTCGAATGTTAATTTAATGCAGCCCAACATTTTCAAGGTAGATTAAGGAAATTAAGTAGAAAACCCCTCAGAGGGGCCTTGAAAAGCCGAATCTGAATTGCTTTAATTATATCAATTAAATTACTTATTATTAAAAGTGATATGTCAAGTCTTACCCCTGGTTTTGATGGACTTGGAAAGAATAAGTCTATAATGTAGAAAAAAGGAAAACATGAAATAAAACAGAAACTTGGTAACTGGTATAGTCCAAACTTAGATCTCAATAATAAATCATTATCAAGTGAAAATGTTCCAAACTGTGCCCTGCAGTCATATGTACTAGGTCTAGCTTTTTTTTTTTTTTTTAAGAATTTAAAATGTGATCTAAAAAGAAATATGGTATCAGTACTTTTAACCTTGGAAGGTAGCACAAAATTTGGGAAAATGGCCTGTATGTTAACAAGATATCCCTACAGACATCTACTTGGCAAGGTGAGCTTGTTAAAATAAACTGTTCTTTAATGCAACCAGGTACAAGATTGTATATCTAGGGCCAAGAAATGGGATACATCTACAGAACTTACAGAGAGGAGGCAGGTGGAAGTACAAGCTTGACACAGATTAATTTCTCCAAAATGTAACTGCCTGAAAATGTAGTAGCTCTCTGTGAAAACAAGAGAGAGAAATTTATCTTCAGGGGACAGTCCACGTATCTCTGTTAAAAACCCATCCCGGAACAGAATGAATCATCTTCTGAAAATGCCTGTTTTACACCCTTGGTGGTAGAGATGAAACTATACTTTTTAAACTATCTGTCTTTGGGTGAGGTGAGAATACAGTCAGAGTGGTTCAGAACCAGGCAAAACACCTGCCTTACGCTGCTGTGGCTGTGTCCTTCCAGTTCTCTCTTTTTTTCAGCATCTTCTGAACCTTTCTTTCTCTTTTCTTCTGGTTTGGAAATAGTAATGTGGGTTAATCTGACTGGACGTCAAGGCTGATTCGGTTGGATAGCATAAAAATTGAAACAAAGTGATCCAAATGGAAAAACAAATAGTCCATATCACATTGATGTATTCATTTCAATTGCAGCGAGATATTTGATCTAACTATGCAGCCAATAAATGTTCAGATGAAAAGTACTCAGGAACATGCACAGAAGAGTAGCAGCTTTTCAAATATTTATGTTTACATCTTAAGGGTTTGGGTTTTTTTTTCCTTCAGACTATCAAACAACACGAGTCTGCATTAAAAAGTGACTTTCATGCCTGTTCAGATCTTTCAAACTAGAAACTTAAATGCCTTTACCTTTTGGATTATTTTTGTAATTTTCATAACTGGCATTCCACTGGGACTGGTATGTGTGCTGGCTGGAGGTGGGTAATGTTCCCACAAGGATACGCTTTACTCTCTTCAAATAAATACAGGCATACATTAGCTGGAAGAGCATCCTGGGAGAAATTTACTTCTCACAGTGCCAACGTTGCATTGAAACCAGGCATTGTTATTGCTTATTTGTCTTACAGTAGTGTGTAGGGTGGGTGAGGCTGCCATTATTGTAGCAATAGAATATTACACAGCAAAATAAAGTCTCCTCTACATGAAGTCTTTCATAAAACTTTACATATGGGAAAGGAATTAACTGCTCAGGGAAGTAACTTGCTGAAGGTCACACAACAGGTCAGCATCAGAGCTGCTGGTGAAGTCCAGGATCACTGATTCCCTTTGTCCCAGGCTGCAAAAAAAATGTCCTCTTATCCCTATTGGGTATAAATAAAAATAATCTGTCCAGAATAACAGCTGGCATAAATCAGCCAAACCCCACTGAAGTCAACACAAATACATTTAAATTTACCATCTTTAATTATAATTTGCTCTATGGTTTGTCATCAGGATTCTTGTATTGTAATTTAAAAAGAACATAATAATAAAAATGCAATACCAGTATAATAATAATACAAAAGAAAAATATTCTGAGAAAGCATAGAACAAACGTGAGATTGGATTTAAAATAAGCTCTGACTCATGGGATAAGCTCAAAGAGGGTCCCCAGAGCCTCCAGGGGCCTTTGTTAACATTTTACTACCCAATAGAATCTTCTCTCAGTAATTGCTCATCCCTTTTCCGAATACTGCTAAATCAGCCCTACCAGATGCCACTCACCCCATGAGAATCTGAAGCACTGAAGAATGGCTTTCTTTGTTTGAATAGATGTTTGATACTATCACAGAGCAACTATCTTTTTTTCTTAAATTGTTCTAGTCTCCTTGTGCTGAGCTACCTGTTCTCTGCTATATCATCAACTCGAACCATACACCTCTGACTGCTTTATTACCACTTTTCTCTGTCGATTTCTAAGGGTCAGTGTGCAAACTACAGGGCTGTAGGCCAACAACCTGAGAGCCTCCAGCTGGCATGTCTTCAGCAAACAGTGCCACTCACCATCTTCATGCTGGTCGGAAGCTCCTTTAGAGATTTGTATGCAGGAAATTCTTTCCTGCTTGGTTTTGGACCAGCCAAAACTTTGAAACATAGCTGAGTGGGTTTTTTACCTTCCCTTGCATATTCCTTGATTTCTAACCTTGATTTAAAATAGAACAATTATTTAATCAGCAGAAAAAATATACTTCTTGTATTCATTCTCTCACTAAATCCAGCTTGATAAGTTGCACCCTATGTACATAGAGACTATCAAAGGTCAAGAAGAAATTGTGGTACTGCCTGACTCAAAACAAACATAGCACCCTATTTCTAGATGATGATCCAAAAGATAGAGCTACAAAAACCAGAGCCTCTGAGATATGTTTGAAAGAGGAATTCCTAGGACATACTAACACCTATTCTACCTCCTTTCTCATATCGAACGAGTCCTTGCAAACCAATTAACCAAAACTTCCAAGAGCCCCCAAGTTATTTACTCTTGTGTTCATTGTAGCATGAAACTGCTGGTCTTCTAGTATTTTCCCTCAGAGATTAGTCCACTGGTTAATTGATTTCACAGTCCAGGCTACTATGGCATGAGGTGATGACTGAAAATTGACTAGGCTTTGCATCATGTTAGTACAGTACGAGTTGGCACTGCACAATAAAAAAAAAGAGAGGAAAATATAAGGATAAATCACCGACATGATGCCCAGGCTGCTCATCCCACATGCAAGGAAAGAAAAATTCCTTGGCAATTCTGTTCCCAATCTAACTTTCAGGAGGTAAAAACTTATGGTCTCCTGCCAGCTCTGGCTAATTTGTAGTATCAGGCCCTGAGAGAAGATGACAGCTGCAGACGGTGTGGAAGGAAAGCCACCTTGCAACACATTTTGTCAAGTTGCAGTCTCTGGCGTTGGCCCAGGGCCGGTATTGCCGGAGACATGATGAAGTGTGAAAAGTCCTGGCAGGCATTTTAGACAAATAAAAGATGGGAGGCAAGGGAAAATCAGGACCAAAAGAGATTAATATTTGTGAAGTTTATAGCAGAAGAGGGAAAGCAATAGGAAGTAAGAAACCCCCCACAGGGAATTTAGTGCGACAGCAGCAGATTAAAAACAGGATGGACTTGAAGAGGAAGCTTATTTTTTCCAGCTGGACCTTCACCTGAGAGCAGAGATCAGGTTGTGAGCAGCAGCCAGAGAAAAGTAAATAGGCAACAAGGAGAGAATTTGCAGCCCAAAATGTGAAAAAACTCAGTGAGGGTCTGTGTGTGTGTAGTGGGGGAACCAAGGAGTTGAAGAGTGCAGTTTTCTAAGCCGGGAATGGTAATGGCAATATAGCACCATGAAATTGTGTATTGACTATGGGGATAGATTTACAGTCTTGGTCTCACATGTGTGGGTTGGTGACATCCTAATTGCACTTGGGGATGGGAATTGCTGGACACTTTCCCTTGACTTCTGGTTCTCTTGGAAAGAAAGGCATGAGTGTAGGAAGAAAGCTCCAAAATAAGCTTGATCTAGAAGAACAGGGATGATTGGAAGGATGGACTAAGCAGCAGATTAAAGGTGGAGTCAGTGCCTGACCCCACTGGTCAGACCCGCTGGGTGGTGGGGTCTGTCTGATCTCCTGGAAGTCTCCTGTGTCCTGTGGGGGGTTTGGTGGAAGTAAAGCAAAACGCATCATCCAAGGGAAAGACAAAACCATTTGGAAGAAATAAAAAGTGTGAAGTAAAGCCTCAGAGGAGGGTCCTTAGGTTGAGCATAATGTAGAATTTTCGAATTTCCTAACAAACCCAGAAGTTGTTCCTGTTTCCTGGCATATGCTAAGTTCCTGGACCGTACTACTGTGAAACATCTAGCAATTTTTTTCTGACCAGTTTATGATATCAAGAATTGAAGCTTTGGATTAATTTTATTGTTCATGGGACACCAGCAGTTTTAAGAGAAAAATGATGCTATTTTAGATAGTAACTTTCCTGGATAGATTTTGTCCAGTGATTTTTTTTTCAATGGGTTTTTTATATTCTTCTCATGCAAAGTCTATCCATTTCCTCATTATGCAATGCATCACTGATAGACCACAGAGTAGGAGTTCTTAGCTGATAAGGCAGAAGCTACTTCTCAAGTACAATTCTTTCTGGTGACATAAAGATAGAGTGCAGCAGGGGCAACTTACAGAAAACAAGATACTAAGCCCTGCTTGTATCATGGAGGACCAGAAAGACAGTGCTAGGACATGGCTCCAACAAATGAGAAAAGAGAACAAAGACAATTGCATAGCAGAGTCAACAAGAGCTGCTTGAGCAGTCATCCCAGTTGCTGAGGTGGTGTCCTGAAATGAGCAGCATAAAAAAAGCTGACACACCGGCAGCCCTTTGATGGGAGGAAAGGGGGAGAGTGATATGCATCCATGGTGTATGGTAGTTCTTTTCACTCTTCCTCCTGACTTCAGGTTTTATGAATCCCCATGCTCTGTTACCTCCTAAAAAATTCTTCATTCCAATTTCCTCCTTCTCATGAGTTCTCCCCGTTTGTGTCTTTTATCCCTGTTATTTTTCAGTCCCTCAGTATCACTGATTTAATGAAATTTTCTCATGTACCTATTTTGTCTTAGCCTTGCCTATCTGCTACTGAACAGAGAGATCTGTACCTCACACAACCAAGCGTTGATAGAGAAGACAGACTTTTTAGATGGGAAAGGAAATTCTAGACCCTCTTTTTTGGGAATATAATTTGTCTCTCCTCTTTCTTCTCCAGCAGAATTTGCAGGGAGTCTGAGCTTTTAAACCTGGCTAGAACAATTCCACATGATTCCACCCAGAAAAATGGGGGCACTTCTGAAGCACTGTGGGGAAGTATTTAGGCTTTCCTCCTGACCTTGGATACGCTCAGTGATATCTGTCTCAAAGTACAGGGAAGTTTTGCTTTAGGACTTTCATAAACTTATGCTTCAGCTGTAGTTTCTTGCAGTGGGTTTGAGTGAATAGTGGGATGCATTTTTACACAGAGATGGAAGATTTATCATGCCTTTGGGTATCCTGAATGGCTATAAAGTCTCCTTCAGTGCATTTTCCCTGGTATTTTAATTGCAGTGTTTTGCAATTCATTTTAGTTTCAAGTGCCACTGGCATGAAAAAGCCCTTTATTGCTAGTATGTTGTTGCAGCAGTATAAAGATGAGAACTCTTCACTTTTTCCAGGAAAGCTTGCTGAAGGGCTGAATGTCTGGAGAATCAAAAGGTTTAAACCTACCTTTCTTTCAGCCTTCAATGAAGAAATTAAGGTTAAGGCAAGAAAGGTAGGTTTATAAAAAAGATTAAGTGGGTGGAAGGAAGACTGGAGCAACGTATTTTGATGACAGCATACACCTTCTAGGAAGGAAAAGGCTTGACTTCCCTGTTTGTCTTTTCTCTTTATTGTGTGAGTTAACATAATACTTCAAAGATACTATTATTTGACAAGAGCACCTCTTTCTCTCCCTGGTCTCAAGAAGATCATGGATCACATAAGTTTCCCCCAGACTACTTGACTTATGATATATATAGGTGTTTGAGGAAACAGCCTTTGTGACCATCTTCTCATGTTCTTGAATTGATTGTCCCAGAGAAAATAATTTTTAAAAAGGAAGAAATTAATTTCCAAAGAGCAATGAAGAAGAGGGAGAGTAAAGGGGCCAGCAAAACTGAAACACTAAACCCAGGATGTAATCACAATATCATCTCATGATACGGCTTTGCTGTTATCCTGTTGAATACATACCTGACACTTCATAAAACTGCCATGGAAATCCTTGTCTACTGCTTATGTTCAGCAAAGGTTTGTCCCTTGTATCTGTGCAGGACCCACCTGAAGTCAGAGAGCACCTCAAGCATATTGTTCTGCCTGCATGGATCTGCTAGCAGGATATTTCCTGGGTTTCTCCTGTGTGCTATGGATGATGCAATCATATTGTAACAGTCATGTTTATCAGAATCGGACAAAATCCAGAACCCACTGGAGAAGAAAAATGTGTAATTACTAGAGGTTTTGTTGGGAACTTAAGACATCATTTCACATCCTTCACAATCATTCTGTATGTTTTCCTTGGCAAATAATTTTAACTTTTTGTCTGTCATTCACCCTAAGTGACCTTCCCTTTATTAAGAATGCTGTGACAAAGTTCTACTTTGATAGGGACTACATGTAAACCAAACTGTAATTCCATACAGACTGTGGTCTGTCATAAGCTTAAAATTTATAGAATCATCATAGAACCATAGAATGGTTAGGTTGGAAGGGACTTAAAGACCACTGAGTTCCAACCCCCCTGCCATGGGCAGGGACACCTTCCACTAGACCAGGTTGCTCAAAGCCCCATCCAACCTGGCCTTGAACACTTCCAGGGATGAGGCATCCTCAACTTCTCTGGGCAGCCTGTTCCAGTGCTTCACCACCCTCTCCATGAAGAACCTCTTTCTGACATCTAATCGAAATCTCCCCTCTTTCAATTTAAACCCACTACCCCTTGTACGGTCACTACAGGCCCTTGTAAAAAGTCCTACTCCACCATTCTTGTCGGCATATCCACAAGTCTCCAAAACTCCTTGTAGACAGTGCCACAAGTCTCCTAAAAGCTTAGTTTTAGGCTTCTATAGTTTTCTCCTACTGGTTCCCACAGCATAAAAAGAGCCTGTTCCTGCAAATGACACAGAGAAGGTGGTAAAACTGTTAGGTGGAAAACAGGACTTAAGGACCTGTAGTAGGTCCTAAGAAATGGAGCTGAATTCTTCAGTGTAATCTCAAGAAACCATTCAGAGAAGAATTCCCACAGGGCAGGAGACACAGAGACCAACAACATTTAAGCATGATGAATGCTTCTTTAAATGATGTAGTTAGGTAAAAGGGTAGTGCAATCTCAGAAGTACCTGAGTCCTTATCCACTTGCTTCTTTTTCACATGGCAGCTTCTCAGATAACCTCAGATGCATTGCCTGCTTCTGCATTTGGACATGCCTGCTATTAACCTGTCCATTTACTATCATGGTGCTGATGTATTAAGCGTGGGAATTGAGCACAGTGGATTTAACATGTTTCAGAATATTCACAGATTCACAGAATAGAAGGGATTGGAAGGGACCTCTAGAGATCATCTAGACCAACCCTCCTGCCAGAGCAGGATCACCTAAAGTAGATCACACAGAACAAGTCCAGGCGGCTTTTGAAAGTCTCCAGGGAAGGAGACTCCACCACCTCTCTGGGCAGCCTGTTCCAGTACTCTGGCACCCTCAAGGTGAAGAAGGGTTTCTTCATGTTCAGGTTGAACCTTCTGTTTTCCAGTTTATGGCCATTGGCCCTAGTCCTGACACTGGACACCAATGAGAAGAGCCTGGCCCCATCCTCCTGACACCCACCATTTAAATATTGATAAGCACTGATAAGACCCTTGGCCTCCTCTTCTCCAAGCTAAACAGATCCAGCTCTCTCAGCCTTTCCTCATAAGGAAGGTGCTCCAGGCCCTTCATCATCTTAGTGGCCCTGCACTGGACCCTCCCCAGTAGTTCCTTGTCCTTGAACTGAAGTGCCCAGAACTGGACACAGTACTCCAGGTGAGGCCTCACTAGTGCAGAGCAGAGGGGGAGGATAACTCAGTGGTTTGTTACTAAAGATGTTTGGTACTTTGGGTCCCCACAGGATGACCCCCACCATACCACTGGTGAGTAATATGATGAGGACATCAATTAGGAACTCACACTACTGGGTTATTACCCTATTGCTGTTATTAATTTTTTCCTATTGCAGAGATTCCCCTATTCCATGTATGGATCCAATACTTCCATATATGAAAAGGAAAATGAGAATTTGTTCATTTTTTCAGGACTTTGATTGGACGTACATAGGCACATTGAAATCATAAATGAGGAAGACTTGCCTTTTGTGTCTTTTTCTTTAATGTCTTTTAAAGACTAAATGCCATTGAACTAAAAATGAGGGCTAAGAGTACCTGAACACCCATTTGAGTATGAAAAATGACATTATTCGATGGATGTTTTTCTTCCTGACTCTCTTTTTGTTCCTTTTTCAGAGACTCTCCTGGTAATAGTAACTTTAGTAGCTCACAAGGGTGTTGTGCAGATTAATTAAGTGCTAAGTATTATTAAGCGGACCACAAACCTAATAAAGTTTGAATTGAACTTTTGAACCTATGCTGTTCATGTGGGTTCTAAATTAGCTAAATGAGCTTATAGAATATTTCAGTATCCAGATGAAACAACCAGGGTGAATTTAGGTATGTAAATGTAATTACTTGCCTTGGAATTTGGCCAAAACACCATAGACTGAGTACTAACCATGCTCTTACAAAACCAACAGCATTTTTTTTAACCACTACAGAATATACTTCTTTCTTCTGTAGGATTTTTAAATTGAAGATGATTGGATTAATAGATGATTGAAGGAATATCTTACAGGTTTTTGAAAATTAATCTCAAAAGAAAGCCATAAATATTCTGAGTAGAAGTTGTGATTTTTGTTCAGATGTATTTTGCTCAGTCATAAAAATGGGGAAGAAATTGTGGTTTTGGTGGAGACTTCCTTAAACCAGAAAGAAACATTATGACCAGCTATATTTTTTATTAAAACAAAAAAGAAAGGAAAGGTTAGTTCAATATCAGAAGTTACTTTATAAGTGTGCTGGTTTTAGTTGGGACAGAGTTAATATTCTTCACAGTAGCTGGTATGAGGCTGTGTTTTGGATTGTGCTGAGAAGAGTATTGACAACATACTAATGCCTTTAGTTGATGCTAAGGAAATTTTATACCAAGTCAAGGACCTTTACAGTTTCTGATACTGCGCCTGTGTTCCCAGCTGCTTCTTCTACAAGAAGCTGGGAGGGGACTCAGCCAGGACAGCTGACCCAAACTGACCAAAGGGACATTCCTTGCCATCAAACATCATGCTCAAGATTTAAGTTGGGGCAGTTGGCTGGGAGGGGAAATAATTTCTCAGGTACTGGTTGAGCATAGGATGGCCAGTGGTGATCAGTTGTATAATTTTTTTTCTTTTCCTTCTTCTTTTCTTGTTTTATTACATGTTATTATCATTATTAATATTAGTAGTATTTTCATTACATATTTTTATCGGTATAATTATATTATTTCACTTACTTTCAGTTATTAAACTGTTCTTGTCTCAGCCCACAATTTCTTTTATCTTTTTCTTCCAATTCTCTCCCCCATCCTACTGGGGAAGGTGAGTGAGAAGCTGTGTGGTACTTGGTTGCTTACTGGGGTGAAACCATGACAATCAGAAATAAGTTTCACTGAAGAGAGAATGTCATGTCCAAGAGGGTGATTTGGTTTGTGCCTGTTTCACCCATTGGAAGTTCCTTTGTACCTTGACTATAAAATAAGATGGGGGTTCATTCATCTCAAAGTTAGATATCTAAGTCACAGCCTGAATAATAAATTCCTTTTGTATCCAATATAGAGAGATATCATCAGCAGTGACTGTTTACCTCTTTTAGTTATTAGTCTACAATGGGATGGATCAACTTCTAGAGACATCTGTCTCCACCAACTTTAGAGATTACCATGTAGCCTTAAGTGTCAAGCTTTCAAATGACTAAAGTCAGGTGAAAAGAGCTTCTCCTCAACATGACTATACTGTTAATTGAAACATTTCAGTTAGGTGTGCTCATTTAGGATAGATGAATCTGCTCATTAGTGTGGATGACAGGGAAAGGTGCTAGCATGAGCAAAATGCATTCCAGTGCTTGAAGGAGCATGAACTTCAGGGATCTAAAACATGATAGTTACTGGGACTTGAGCATACCTTAGACAGAAGCATTTTTACAATGGAAGAACGAAGTCAGATTTCCTGTGGGGTGTAGAAGATCCAAAGATAATTCCCATGTTTGTGGATTTTTTTTTTTTTAATTCCTCTCATCTCTGTGTACTGTAATGTTATAATAATTTTAGGTTGTAGCAATTTAGATTAGAATATAGATTCATAGATAGATAAAGTAGATTTAGATAGTTTTAGATAAATTTAATTTACACAGATTATCTAATTTAGATAGATTATAGCAATGGGTTTCAGATCTCATTTTATTGACTTTTGGAATCTGAACCACAACAATGGTATAGTCAAACCACCAGAAGCTTATTATCTTCTCGGTGGAGAAGCCAGAAGGTGTGCATGTATTTTGTGTGATTATCTATATTATGATGCATTTAAGAACCTGAGCCTTTAAATAAAGTTTATACATATAAAAGACAGCTGACAACTTTGCACATGGTTATTGTAAAACTTGTTCCAAACATTTCTTCTCCTGTGTGTAAGCAGACAGATCTTTGCTTGAAAAGCAAACAAGCAATGACCATCATTAGCATTTATTATCAGCTACTTTGAATTTAACACAGTCTCTTTTAAGTATGAGTTTGACTAACTCCTTGGCACTCATCTCAAAGGCATTTTTTCCAAAACATGGAAGGAAAACTACATGCACAATAAGTCTTCTTTTTCTCATACACATATCTTTGTCCAATATCTTCATTTTAAAGAAAATTTAAGACTGGATCAGTCCCTGTGAAATGCTATTATGTAACAGCACATAGTTTGAAAGTATCCAGTGCACAGATAACCACGTGTTTTTTTTTTTTTTTAAAGTAATTCCCACTGATACTAAAGTTTTGTAAACATTGGTTATTAAGTGAGTTCAAGGTAAGTAGCCACATCTCATTTTAATAATTGTCTCACTTTCCTATGAAATAGAAGAAATTTATTGTTCTTATTTCTTTCTGCCTACATTGCTCACTGTATGGTCCTCAGAAGGCATTTAAAATACAGAATTTTACAATTATCCAGGAAACTGTTGTGTCATTTTATAAATTAATAAATGGAACACGGTGGAATTAAGTGAGGTAAAGTTAAAGAGGAAGTTTTTGTAACTGAGATGAAAATTGGTATCCAATTTTCAGTTTACTGGGGTACAGTTCAGACTATTATTCTTTGCTGTAAATCACTTTGATAAGGAAAAGAGTTTATTAACTATTTCTCTTTTTTTTTTTTTTTGTGAGTCTGAAGAAGAGAATGAGACTTAACTCAAAATATTTGTTCCTAACCAGATGCAAATCAGGAACTTTCAGATGTAATTTATACTTTGAATTTGGAAGACTGGTAAGTTTTTAGTATTAAAAGAAACCATGGTAAGCCAAAAGGGGAAAGAACATGTGATACACTAGGATCGTAGCAAAACCCCCTTAGTCAGTTTTAATAACAAGAGAGAAATTTAGTGATATTTGAGCTGGGAGATTGGTAAAACTAACCTAGCAGACAGACTTTTTTTCTGGGAATATTCACTTTCCTCTTAATATGTGATGATTCATATGTGTAAGTTCTCCTTAACAAGTTGAAGATAAGCCTCTGCAAAAAACGAGCTAAGACTTTGGTTGCCGCATGCCTTTCAATATTACTACACGGAGCAGCCTTCAACACCCAGCACTCCTGAGCTGTCAGATCACTTTCTGTTGCTTTGTATGAACACAGAAACTGCCAAACCAGTTTGGTCCAATAGTATCCTCTTCCTGACAGTAGCTGATGTTAGATGCTTAGAGAAGCAGACTAAGAAAAAAAAATCAATGTTGCATAACTTTTCCTGGATTTTGACATTAATTATTTAAAGGAATTCCTGAAATAAGAAGTTTCATGTGATCCATCATGTTAAACAGAAACTTGTATCCATCACTATGAGGAATCCTGTTTTGAATCCATCGGCTTTTCTGAACTATGTTAATGACTTTCATAATTTAATACTTGTAGCAAAAAAAAAAAGTATTTCCTATTTGTTTGCCTTTTTTAATCTGCTGTCTCATTATCTGTTGCAGTGACTGCTGTTTTGTCATTCTTCATTACTTTCTAGCACTATATGTTATGCCACAGAGGTTGTCTCTTATCCAAAGGTTTATGCGTGGCTTATAGAAGTTATTTCCAGACTCCTCTACTTTCACAAAACCAGAGAAAGTTAGAGCTCTTCAATATTTAATTTTCAATTCTGCTGAAAATGTTATATGTGATTCAAGAAAAAGTGATTTTTCTGTAGTTTTTGACTGGGAAGACTGTTGTCATACTCACCTCTGCTTTTAGGAAGAAAGCAGAATTTATCTGAATCTGCCAAAAACAGTGGAGGAAGCAAAACAGAGCTGCTGCAAAGGCAGCACGGCTTCCAAAGTGCCCCAGCCCTGCAGCCCAGCTGGAGGGAAATTTGTCAAATTTCACCCACTGCCAGAAGCTCAGTGTCTGCTGGAAACTGAAATTGAGAGGAGCTTTTCAGCTGGCGGTTGGCAGTTGACAGCTACTTCTGAAACAGATTTTTCCCTCTCCCCTGGAAATGCCTTCACAAAGTTTTTCTCACTTTAGAATTGTCCTTACAAACATGGAGATCTTCCTTTTCCTTTTCCTTTTTCCCACTTCAAAGGCTTTCTATCTTTCTTGTCTCCCAGCTGAAAGTTCTGGATGGAGAATGCCTGAATGGAGAAGTCTTAGTGCAGATTTTCTATCAATTGTATTTTAGGCCATCATTTATCAAGTTCAGTTTTCAAGTGCCAAGAGATGGGGATTTATGTAATGACATTTTCTTTTTCCAGAGTGTCTTTGGTGATTTTCTTTCAAGCTCACTTTCATCCTTCCCTGCTAATTAAGACCTTTTGAGAGGAATATAAAAATTAAACTTCCACTGATACCTCATTCTTTGTGAGCCTCTCTGCCAAGGCTCACTGCCTTTACATAAAGTGTGATTCGCCTCTGAAATTCAGTGTATAAATTAATACGAGATTCATTTTTATTTCCTTTTTTTGCTCTACTTCTGTCTAGGTACCTTCAAACAGTACCAGTCTATTAGAATAGACTCAATGACAAATTCTTGGACTGGAGTAACTTTATAAATTGTTACTGCAAAAATTAACAACTCTCATTATACTGGCTAATTACTTATGCCTTGCTTCTTATCATGATCTAATGTCTTACATAAATTAGTGTGCTATTTTTCTGGTTGATATTTATCTCAAATATTGTAGAATTTGAAGACTGCATCCCTCATTTATTGTTAGAAGAAGAAAGAGGGTGGAAAAAAAGGCCCAAAGGCATAGCTAAAGTCATAGGTTCACCTATGTAAAGCCCCTGAGCTTGGTTCTTGGTCAATCCCAATCTTCTGTTAGATTAAATTGCTTTGGTGCAAAGGTGAAGGCTGCACTAGGTGAGTTAAATTCACCAAAGAAATGTCATATCTTTTATACTACTGTGAGCAAAGGTGAGGTCAGATCTAGGTGTGGGTGTAAGGAAGAGCACAGGAGGATTGTATCCCATGTGGTACTTGCCTCCAGGCATTCATCGGACTTCCTCGTTCTTCCTGAGGAGCGTAGTGAAGAAAGGAGCTTTTATGTCATAGGAGCATAGGTAGATGTTGCACATATTTTTGCCTTTTTATGACACCAGAAGAACATCAAGGGACCTGTAACAGATATTCAGAGAGGGTTTATTATGTTCAAATTAAAACGTAAGCAACACCCTTGTAAAAAGGGTTATGAACTTAAAAGATGAACAGGTTTGAAGGGGGCAGTAATCTATTTTCTGGATTCTGAAGTCAGCAAGAGTGTCAATGTTCTTGTAGATGGTAAGAGGTCATCATATTTGCACAGTTCCCTTTGCAAAAGACTTTTATTCACTCATGTGCCTGTATTGCAAACAAAATTTTAGGAATACAGTCTAATGTCTAGATCAATGAAGTATGCAAAAGTTTAGATTCAGATCCTAAGAGTTTTAGGTGTACAATATGTTAATATTTTGCTGAATTCTTCAGGATATTTTCACTGGCAATAAGTTCTTTCAGTGTTATGTTCTTAATGATAACAGGTGTTGCTCATATACTGCCTACTCAGTGAATGCTCTTCTCTTGAGATCTCCAGTTGGCCCAGGACTCATCATTCGGCATTTTCAATAGGAAATTGTAACTTGGGGCCAAATTAACTTGCCTCCAGGAGCTGTGCTGGTATTGAATTATTGTATATAATAACACTATTAATGAGAACCCTTGCTGAATGCTGTGTTGTGTGAGGTTTATGTTATGGTTTGATTTGATAAGTTACCAAATGCTTGTGATAAGGTTGCAAGCTATACAGCATCACATGGGAAAACATTCTTGTTTGGATCTAAGCATGTTTTTGATTATATGAATTCTGAGTTCTGGACCACTTTCCACACCATCTGCAGCCAATCTGCATAGCCTGGGAAATTCAATCAGACATCTTGCCCATCTGTAAAACCAGAACTGCTCTGTTACTGTTTCACCCTAATTAATGGGGTTTATTTCATTTACTTCTTTGTTTACTGCTAGCCCTGCTCTCCAAATCCCATTAGGAAGAGTACAGGTCTAGTTTCAGCACCTGATTAAAACACTTCTAGAAATAATATCTAAATTACCTAAAAAGTATATTTTTCTTAATAAATTAAATATGTCAGATTCGGTGGACATCACAGAGAGGGAAACGTATATGTTTTGTAGTTCCATCTTGAAAATAAGTAACTGTTTCTAAAATCTCTTTTCAACATACTATAAATTGGTATTGCATATAGTCCTAGGTAATTAGATAATGTTGCTCAAAACAAGTACATTAAAATCAGTGTTAAAGAAGAACATGGCAGGGGATAGTAGAAAGCTAGAGAACTGCTGCCAGATTTGAAAGGACAAAAAAAAGAATATTAATATTTGGGGCTTGTGCTGCTGATATGTATAAACTAATCAAAGACAAAGCTATTCAATCTGTTTGTCTGAGATAATCCACATTTTCTAAGCTGTGAATTTAGAATAGCAATGATGCAGGGAGAGGAAGACTGAGACGATGGACTTGAGACATTTCTATTACCATGTCCCAAAACTGCTTTGAGAGACCTGAGCTTGCTCAGAAGCACCGCTTGTTTTCTGAGCTGCAACACAAACAGAATCAAAACCCAGCTGCTGCTGGGGTAATAAAACCTATGTTAATCAAACAGAAAATGTTAAAAGAAACCCCAAAAATGTGTGCTTTGTCCTTTGGTTTAAATTGGAGCTATAAACTGGTTGCCAGTTACAAAACATTTCCATTTCTAATGAAAGCTCGGTTTCCCCTCTCCATTGTTCCATACTTAGACTGAAAAAATTCCTGGTTGAGATCTTTTGTAGACTACTAAATTGATAGATTTGTAAAACTAGAGGAAAATCCCCTCAGTTATTTTAGAATCATAAAATCCTCCACGCAAATGTACACATCTTTCTAGCCCTTGATGGTCTTGAAAGCTTGTGATTGAGGGGATGCAGTCTCTGGAGAGAGCAGGTCAGGTGTGGGCAGCTGATGTTTAAGAAGTGTTTTATGCAGGGACTTCATTATACCCACAAAAAGCCAGAGAAAATCCTTGCCTAGGTCAGGCATCTGACCTTGGGTTACAGAAGGTGATTATTTTTGTGCTCTTCCAGATAAAGGCCCTGCTTAAGCACCAGTAGCTTTCGAAAGGGCCCTTGGGGACCAGCAGCAGGCGTAGCCTGCCTGTGACAAAAGACCAGCATCTTCTTGCTGTGACTCTGTGTGCTCCATCTTAGCCAGACATAGAAAACTGGGATTTTAAGTACGAGAGAGGTGCAGCAGCACGTGCATACACTCACCTTTGCTTTACAGGCTTGTTTCTTAACTGGGTCCAATATTGTGGCTTCTTCAGAACAAAACCTTTAAAGCATAAGATTAATGGGTCTAATACAGATTTTAAGTGAGCTTCAAAAAAATAAATACTGTTTTAATGAGCTCTGTTTTGGACTCTTACCTCCTTAGGGCAGTTATTCCCCCTTATGAATGTCTGGAAATAGATGAGGACTTTTTGGTAACTACCATCAACAACTAAGAAATAAAAATGATGGTGAGTATATCACAAGAACCAGAACTCTGAAAGGCTTTAATCACAACAACATAACAGATGAATTAGAATTTACAAAAAAAAAAAAAAACCAACACCCACACACCACATCACTATCTATTTTTGGGATGCTTGAGTGGGAATTTTTACTAGTGTACAGAGAATTTTAATAACATGGAAAATCAATTATATTTGTAAGAAGTATAATAATCATAAATACATAGGAAATGCTAATGCCAACTCTGATATAATGCCTTGCATCAGTACATCTCAAAGCACTTTATAAAGGAAGTATTCATTAGCATCATAATGAAAACCAAATTAGTTTTGCTAATTTACATTATATGCAGGGGTGTATGATCAGGGTAGAAAAGCAGGCAAAGTTGTGTGTGCAGGTGAGTCAGTAATTTATCTTATTTTTTTGGGGTGTAGAAAGTGAATAATGGGTGTTGGAATGTTTTGCAAGCTTAACAAAGAAAAGGAAAGATGAAAAAAAGAAAATGCTCTGGTTTGATCTGGATATGGTAAACTGTAGTGAATAAAAAGGAGCAATTGGGCTTTGCCCAGTTTTAAATTGTCTATAACGTACTTCTAAAAGTTATGAGGTTGTATATGATTAAGCAATTGACTTCACACATGTGCAATGGAATATTTTGCCTTGTTTTCAGTAGTTTAGTCACTTGGGGCTTATGGAGTCCTGGTAAATCCATTTGCAAGCCATCACGGAAGCAGCTTTGGAGAAAAACCTTGAGAATGGCAATCCAGAGGGACTGCTTATTTTCTATTTCCTAAAATGTGCTTAGAATTTTTTTTCAGTTTGACCTAAGATTTCCTATGTTTACCCACAGAGCTATGGTGTATGTCTATAGAACATAGAGTGCAGAAACTTTCTCTAAAGTACCATGATCATAGAAACAAACTCTGTCATGCAAATGCCTTGGAGAAGTGCCTTGTATTCTGGTCACACGTGTTCTGAAGGAACATTTTTTTTGCTGGGAAATGCTATATTAGTTCAAATGTTTGTGTGCAATTTTTGATTTGGGAATAGGGTTTGGTTAGTATTATTTTTCATAAGATTTTAATTTTTTTTTTCTTTTTCTTAATCTCAGTCTTGTTATATTATTGTACATTTAATCTGGAAACACAAAAATGAAAATTAAACAAAAAAGGTATTGATTTTGTTAAAACTAGATCCCCGTAAGTTGAAAATAACATCTCACCTCTTTAAAATATCCTTTTGTAGAGTATTATGGAATTATCTTCTTTTTCCTTTGTTTGTTTTCCCAATCTGGAAGAAAATTGCACAGGAGAACTGTGGAATTTTCCATGAAGATGAAGTCCTAGTTTATTAGTTCCCTGGTATAGGCATCCAATTCAGAAATTTGGAGTGAATGTATTCAGACGACTAAGCTTCATTTTCTGATCCCTAATTGCACACACACAGAGGGATTCAATTTAAACATGAGTTTCTTCAGTGCTAGAAATAGTGTGTCCTGTTGTATGACCCATATTTTTATTGAACAGATCTTTACTTAGGAATTTTTTATTAATTGTTCATTTAAGCTTTTCACAACACACTTTCTGCTTGGCCTTGTTCAGTTTGCAGATTTAAAACCATATCCATCCTAAGCTGAGTTTTCTGCTGTAAAGATGTTATGGGACATCTCTTTGCAAGTCCCTTTGCTTGAAGACATTGCCAGCTGTAATCCATAACATCTTCATATAACCTGGAGAAATCACTGAAAGCATTTTAGGGATACATAGGGATTGTGACCTTAAGAGTACATTATAAATTAATTTAATAGGTAATATTTATGGACTCTAGCTTGTAATGACAGAGTATGTTTTTCCTCAGCAGCTGTGTGTTTTATTCTCTTGTAACATATGCTGTTATTTTCACCCATAGAAGTTGTGATTATAATGTTGTCCAGAAAGAATGATGTCCTTTTGCATAGGTTTTTGACCACTCTCCATCTGGAGGTCTCAGGGAGACCTTCAGCATCTCCATCTGGTACAACATTGCATCTCCTTGCTAAACACAGATGGAAGAGAGAAAATGGTTTCTACTGATCAAACTCATATGAATGCTGAAGAAACAAGAGATTCAAAGGCATTCAGATAGTAAGGGGCACTTCAAGAAAGATTAGGGAAATTCTTCAGACATTTATCACAAACTATCCCAGATGCTCGGTCCAGTCTATCAGCTCTGTTAACTCAAGCCAAATCCCTTTCATCAAAATCCTGCCTTGGCTAGCTCTAGGGAAAGCAAAGGCTAATAAATGGGGCAAAGGCATTGAGTCAAACAGTGACGTGTGATTTTTGGTATTGTTCAAATGCTTGAACTTTTGTGATGCATTTTTGCCTGTGCCCCCTACTGGTGTACCAGACCATGGCCAGGGCCATACCAGATGGCCAGTTTTTCTGAGTCCATCCCGTTCTGAAGGGGAAAGAAATTCAGCTGGATGAACATCAGCTGTGCATACCACTTACCCTCCAGGTCAGAGATCAGGCCTTAATCCTTTCTGGTTTTCTGCTATAGACATAACCAGGAAGACCACATATGTAGTGAAGAGACTAATCTGCAATGCAATGAGATTTTATAGACACCTTTTCAGGGTCTCTGTGCATTAACTCCCTTTTCTGCGGGAAGGAAAGTCTTCTGAGATTCAAAAAGTTATTCGGGGGGGTGGGTGTGTGGGGAAGAAGAGAGGGGGGGAGGGCAATCTACTGTGGGATGGATCAAGTCCTCAGAAGTGCTGTAGGTAGCCTAAATTAGATTGTTTGTCTTATTCTGATTTTCCTGGATAATTTAAAATGATCCAGATCCAGTTTCTTCCAGGGCTTTCAGGAGCCTGCAGTGGCCTGGAATTTCTCTACTTGAGGCAGTTTTGGGTCTGCTTAGGCTAGAGCCCCTGCTGTATGCAGGCGAATGTCATACATGTCTCCTGTGTGCATGTCTTCATCGCTGCTCTCCTTAAACACGGACAGGTAATAAAAACCCCATCTGAATGCTGTCTGTGAATGTGGGCTATTCTTGACGAGTTTTTTGTGATTCCATGGATATCAACAGCACCAGAGTGAACTGACATACTTAATGCACATTTCTTGGGACCTGTACTGTTCAACATCTTTGTCAGTGACATGGATGTTGGCATTGAGTGCACCCTCAGCAAGTTTGCTGATGATACCAAGCTGCGTGGCGTGGTCAACATGCTGGAGGGAAGGGATGCCATCCAGAGGGACCTGGACAGGCTGGAGAGGTGGGCCACTGCAAACCTCATGGAGTTCAACAAGGCCAAGTGCAAGGTCCTGCACCTGGGTTGGGGCAATCCCAAGCACAAGTACAGGCTGGGGGGAGAGTGGAGAGAGAGCAGCCCTGAGGAGAAGGACTTGGGGGTACTGGTGGACGAAAAACTGAACATGAGCTGGCAGTGTGCGCTGGCAGCCCAGAAAACCAACCATATCCTGGGCTGCATCAGGAGAATTGTGGCCAGCAGGTCTAGGGGGGTAATTCTCTCCCTGTACTCTGCTCTTGTGAGACCCCACCTGGAGTACTGCATCCAGCTGTGGAGCCCTCTACATCAGAAGTATATACAATGGTTGGAGCAAGTCCAGAGGAGGCCACAAAGATGCTCAGAGGGCTGGAGCACCTCTGCTATGGGGACAGGCTGAGAGGGTTGGGCTTGTTCAGCCTGGAGAAGAGAAGGCTCTGGGGAGACCTTATGGCAGCCTTCCAGTGCCTGAAGGAGCTACAAGGAAGATGGGGGGGACTTTTTACAAGGGTCTGTAGTGACAGGACAAGGGGTAACGGGTTTAAATTGAAAGTGTGGAGGTTTAGGTTAGATATCAGGAAGAAGTTCTTCATGCAGAGGGTGGTGAGGCACTGGAACAGGTTGCCCAGAGATGTCGTGGATTGCCCATCCCTGGCTGGATGTGGCTTTGAGCAACCTGGTCTAGTGGAAGGTGTCCCTGCCCCTGGCAGGGAGGGTCCAACTAGATGATTTTTAAGGTCCCTTCCAACCCAAACCATTATATGATTCTATGATTCTTTGTGAGGGGCTAGATCCAGAGCGGTGCTGTGTGCCTCCTGAAAGGGACATAGCATGCTCTGTGAAGTCAGTGGGAGGTGAAAGACCTCAGCATCTCTAAAGATTGGGCCCAGCATGGTGCAGAAAAAGCACTGTTTCTTACTAGCATGTACTTAATTGTATTGAATTGTAGTACTATTTCTACAGTGAGATAAGTTAATGAACCTCAGCTGATTATGCCCTAGTTTACTTAATAGTTCACATTATTATTTAAATGTGAAGCAGTAAGTATGCCAGCCTATAATTGTTTTTACTATTTCTCTTTTTTATGATAGTGCATCTGTAGTATGTGGTTTAATTATGTTTTACTCTATACTCTATATGTAAATGAAGAGAATGGTCTCTTTTTTTTTTTTTTTCTTCTTACACGTAACAATGGTATTAGGGAAGGATTAGAAGCCGGATGGGTGAGATCCAGGAGTGGGAGGTGGGGCAAATGCAACAGACAATCTATGACCAACCTTGACCAAGCCATGTGGGCCGCATTATCTGAAGCAGGAGACCAGAGATCAGTGCACTGAGCAATCCTCTGCCTTTTTGTGCGTGTGAGAGTCTTTTCTGCTGAGGAAAACTGAGCAGCATGGTGTGAAACAGAGATACAGCTGTGAAATGGCTTCAGATTTAGAAGTTAATGGGTAGTTTTTCAGCCCTGCTGAGTGCCCAGAGCTCCTGTTCTTTTCAGGGGAGTGCAAGCTGTAGAAAATCAGGCCACTGCTTTAGTTGCCTAAATAAAGATTTAGTTTCCTAGCTGTTATGAGCTTCAGTTCCAGCATACCCATAAAAGAATAACAGTCCTCTGGCAAAATATTGTTGCTTAGAAATATCACAGTTGTTTCTTCCCCACAAATCACATCCACTTGGAAACTATTTGGGAAGAGCAGGGAGAGCATGTATACCTGCCTGCCATCAGAGCACTGGCCTCTGCCGGTAACTCTGGAGTAAGACGCTTAGCACAAACACCTCTGTTGGAATATTTCTGGCTATGGAGCTCTCAGGTAGTTTCCATGTGTCTTCTAGTCTGTTGGTTTTGGGCCAGTGCTGTCTCACATCTAGGTAATGAGTGGAGCTAGCCACTAGGCAAGTTTCTGAAGTTGACAGATTGTTACCTGGCAGTGCAAGCCGAGGAGTAGTTGAGGTCCATATGCATAATCCTGTGACTGACCTAAGACATAGACAGCCCTGGCAGCAGTAGGAGAGGGGCGTGTAGAGACATGCAGAACTGATGGAGAATAGAGCCCTGTGAGACCCCCTATGAAAAATAGCTCAGGCTTTCTGTCAGTAGCTTTTCTACAGGGTTTCAGGTGGACAAATTCCAGAGATGCTCTGAGACTTGGCTGAAAGTGTCTTACGAAATTGCCCCATGTCTTTAAATCTGAGGGAAAATATTCTGCTTTGATTTTATTGTATTTTGTGGTTAATATACTGTATGTCACATAATCAGTGGCTGTGTTGTAATGTACTTACACAAGAGGGGAAAATAAAAGTAAAGAGAATATTCAGCCTTAATTAGTGCTCCTTAAATGCTAGCTGCTTACATATGCAACCATACTGGAGCATTGGCTTACATGATGATTGCTACCATTATCTAACAGAGTGTATTTCCCCTCCTGGAGGTGAAGTCTAACTAATGAGTCTAAAACGGTATAAAAATGCCCAGTGTAATAAGGCAGAAGGGTCTGAAAGGCAATCTGCATTTCAGCTGTTTTACAGCATTGACATCATGGGGAAGCTGATAAGTTTTCATAGAATCATGGAATGGTTGGGGTTGAAGGGATCTTAAAGATCATCTAGTTCCACCCCCCCTGCCATGGGCAGGGACAACTCCCACTAGACCAGGTTGCTCCAGCATGACCTTGAAGACTTCCAGGGATGGGGTATCCACAGAATATTTGGGCAACTTGTTCCAGTGCTTCACCACCCTCTCCATGAAAAAATTCTTCTTTATATCCAATCTAAATCTACCTGTTTTCAATTTAAACCCATTATCCCTTGTCCTGTCACTACAGGCCCTTGTAAAAAGTGTGTTCCCCCCTCGGCTTTCTTGTAGGCCTCCTTGAGGTACTGGAAGGCTGCCATAAGGTCTCCCTGGAGCCTTCTCTTCTCCAGGCTGAACAAGTCCAATGCTCTCAACCTTCCATCACAGGAGAGGTGCTCCAGCCCTCTGATCATCTTCGGGGCCTCCTCTGGACTCGCTCCAACCAGTCTATATCCTTCTGATGTTGAGGGCTCCACAGCTGGATGCAGCACTCCAGGTGGGGTCTCACCAGAGCAGAGCACAGGGGCAGAATCACCTCCCTCGACCTGCTGGCCACACTTCTCTGGATACAGCCCAGGATACGGTTGGCTTTCCGGGCTGCCAGCACACACTGCCGGCTCATATTCAGCTTTTCATCCACCAGTACCCCAAGTCTTTCTCTTCTGAGCTGCTCTCAATCCATTCTCTGCCCAGCCTGTACTTGTGCTTTAGACCAACTTGTTCACTCCTTGACATATGAATTGCATTCCTTATCTTATTTTTAAAAGAGCATAAATGAAGCCAGAAGTTGATAGGGTGCAGATTGTTTTCCCTTTCAACTAATCTCATCAAGTGCCTGCTTGGTCCTCAGTGAATATTAGTCTAATTCATTTTGTCCTGATAAGTCATCCAGTTGAAAGTTAATGGTTTCTTTATGGAAAGAATGACAGTGCCAAAATCTGAAGCACTTATTTCCTTCTACCACTGTGATACTTGTATTAAAAGTGTGGCCTCTGCCTGGAACTACCATCTAATGCTCCTCTGTGTCAGTGACCATTGGCATCTCATGCTTTCTTCTGTTCCAAATCTATCTGATTACCTAAAAAGCATTTCAGAGGTCACCAACAGTTATTATCAGAAGTCCAGGCTCCAGTTGTGAATGGATTTTATGAAGTCTGACATTGAAGGCTCACGCTGTCTTACTGTCCTGTTTGTCAGAGCAGGCAATAGGCATTTTTCTCTATTTTTATCAGAGAACAGTAAATTCAACCCTAGCAGGGTCTTCTGGCAACCCTACCTGCTGCAAAAACCTGTTTGTTTTCAGTTGAGTTGTTTTGCGGGAAGAAAAATGAGAACTATAATCAAATGGTTATGGAGAGGGAGAGTATGAAGGGAGGGAAGGACTCCTGAGGATCAAGACTACAAGGCATTACTGTCCAACAGAAAGAGATTGGTGTGTTATACTGGAAGCACATGAGAGATCTGAGCTTTGAAGGGTCACAGCAGAAGATAAAGATGCACTAAACAGACTTCTAATTTTGGGTTACCTCTATTTTTGACCTATGCCACTGGGATGACCCCAGAAACGCAGAGTTTTTAAGGATGGTTTTGCAGGTCTGGAGGAAATGTCTGTTTAGACATGGGAGATAGAATTCCTTGCAGAGAAAGGGAGAGTTGCTTTTCGGGAAAGGACTCATATTCATAGAAGCTAAAGACACCTAATAAAATATAACAAAAATGGAAATATTTTTCCACACCTCTTTCTATTGTGGAACAGTTATGTAGCCTGGATATAATAGAAGTACTTGGAAAAAGTGCCCTCTGATTGTTACTTCAGGGTTTTAAAGTGACAAGCCTTAAAGGGTGAAGACTGAGTCTTTGATCTTAAAAAGCTTGAAAAGAGGGAGATTTACTCTGATCATATAAATTCAGGTAATTTTAAGTAATCCGAATTGAGTCTCAGGGCTGCAGGGCTTTACATAAGTGATTCGCATTTGAAGATGTTGTGAATAAAAATTATTTCAGGAGGCTCTTTACAGTATTAGACACTTTCAATAAACTTTGGTTAACCCTCTCAGTCTGAGACAAAAGATAGCACGCTCGCTGTGAAAGAAGCATCAGTCTATAGGAGAAGTTATGACTGAAGCTGGAGGATGAAGAAAAAGGCTGTGGTTATGCTGTGTATTAGTGATAGCTAGATCTGCAAAAGATGCTGCCCTTTTGCACACAAGGAATCATAGAATCACAGAA